>NC_057809.1:79382342-79601715 GCF_018294505.1 Triticum aestivum
GAGACCCATGTTTGTAATATCTCGCTCCTCGGAGCCTATTGATTAAATACTTGAGTCGTAGAGTCATGTTGTGATGCCATGTTGTATTTGCACATATCGAGCATATTGTGTGTATGTTATTGAAATGCTTGGTATGTGTGGGATCTGACCATCTAGTTGTTTATCTTTAGTAGCCTCTCTTACCGGGAAATGTCTCCTAGTGTTTCCATTGAGCCTTGGTAGCTTGCTACTGCTCCGGAACACTTAGGCTGGCCGGCATGTGTCCTTCTTCGTTCCTGTGTCTGTCCCTTCGGGGAAATGTCACGCGATGAATACCGGAGTCCTGTTAGCCCGCTACAGCCCGGTTCACCGGAGTCCTGCTAGCCCAGTGCTACAGCCTGGATTCACTCGCTGATGACCGACACGTTCGATGCTGGGTCATGGATGCTTGTCCCTATAAGTCTATGCCACTTTGGGTTTACGACTAGTCATGTCAGCCCGGACTCTTTATCATATGGATGCTAGCGACGTCATCATATACGTGAGCCAAAAGGCGCAAACGGTCCCGGGCAAAGGTAAGGCGACACCCGTGGGAATACCGTGCGTGAGGCCGCAAAGTGATATGAGGTGTTACATGCTAGATCGATGTGGCATTGAGTCAGGGTCCTGACAGCGTTGGTATCAGAGCTTGACTGCCTGTAGGTTCTCCAAGCCAAACTGGTCGAAGTTGAGTCTAGAAATTCTTTAGTTATATAAGGGAATTGATTGTGGGATGGAACGTAAGGCTCTTTTTACTCCTTACACCTTATGCCTTCTGATCTGAGTCAGTCATCATCTTCTCTTCTACGGGGATTAAGAACTAGGCTATCTCTTCTTGCTATCAGGATCACGTGTTACTAATCCGTAGACCTATAAGATTGTTGATTCAAGCCTCAGTTCAGTTCCTACTATCTTCTGTATGTTAACTGTTGATCTCGAAACCTTGATATTGTGTTTCTGAGTGGTTATGCCACCATTTTGTGAATGTCTCAAATCTTTTCTGAGCATTTACAGCCGTTATGCTGTCCGAGTCATCCCAGGTTTCTATACAATCTGATGCAATTTGCAAATCCTTTCTTCCCGTTTCGATGTTCCTTTGGGCCAGATTAACCACACTAATTAGTGAGTTGAGGTACTTTATTGCCTTGACATATATGTTGGAGCTAGTATTATGACCCTAGGTGTCTTAGGGGATCATCTAGTAATTTAGCCATGATTTGTGCTCCCAGTGTGATGATTCTGGCCATCATTCTCGAAAGCATTCCGTGATGCTACTTAGTAGTAGGTATTCTATTCCTGGGTTCTTGAACCCGAGATTCACTCTACTTACTTCATGTTGATAGTAATTGCTAGCGCCTTTAGGATATTAGTAACCTTTGCGATAGTCCTTGAAGTCCGTGGTATCTTCTTCTTCCAGATACCATGAACTACTTATGGCAGAAGTTCCTCGTTGAACTGAAATATCACAACAGGATTATTCTTGAGGAGTTCTCCATTCATAAATCGTGACTCTGCCAGTTCTACCTTTCTGCATGGGTTATCCGGAAGAAATATGTTGAACTTGGTTCGACATACTAATCTATGCATCCACAACTCAGAAAATTATATGTTCCTTTGAGTTGTTCTCTTTAGTTGCATTCTGACCCTCGTCTATCCATTGATAGTCAAGAGTATGCGTGCGTTCGTTTATCGATGCCTATTACTCTTGTGGTCCGTCAAGCCATTCTATCGCAGAATGACTAGGAGAAACAAACTCCAGTACCTCTTCCATATCCAGGATTGGGTCAAAGAAGTTGTGCTCCGCAGATCAAATTGCTAATCCAGCTTTTGTTCTGTTCTACCTTGGAGTATTACCATCTTTATATCGGGATTGTTATAGGAATTGCACACCATCCTATGAACTCTTGGTACAGTGATACTTCTTGCCATCATTAGTCATTCCTCGGTCTTCGTGTTGATGCAACCGGAATACCGACAAATGAATTGTGATGTGTGAAATCAATACGCCTAGCAACCTCGTTGCTGGGTAGTTAAAGGACAATAATTTCATTCTTAGTGTGTTGGTTATTGAATCATCATTCTAAGATTGATCGTGCTACCTAGTCCAATCTCCTGGTTCACTCCTCGATCGATGAGTTAGGATTATTTCAAATCCTTGCTCTATTGATCATATCATCTTGCCCTGAAAAGCAAGATTGTTCTCGAGCTTAGTAACATACCGGTGGTTCGTGATTTCCGAAGATCTTCTCGGAAGTATTACCAGGTTGTCACCTGACCGCTATGTTGAGCTCGTGATCAAGTTGGTTTCTTGTGAACCACCTTCTCTCCAAGAATCGGTGTTAGATATCCCTGAGCTAGTTGGTTAAGCTAAACGACAACTTGGAGGGTTGGAAGATAAAAGCTTGCCTGACTTAGTTCGTTCCAAAGGGATATTCTTGTGTAGTGTGTGTTGAAGAAAGATGATATCTTCATCGATTGGTCCCTGTGATCAGTTGCTGGACCTATTGTCTTATCAATCCTTTGATTTGAGTGTGGGCTATCGTCAAATCAAGTCAGAACCAACGATGTTCGTAATGTTGTCTTACTCGTGGTTGATCCCTCGAGCATACACCATTATATCTTTTGGGTCTGACCAATGCTATCACCGTGTTCACTTAACTATGGAATTCCTTTTAAAAAGGGAACCCGGATGAATTGTTGTTGAGCCCGTTGACAACATCCTTATCTCCTCCATGATTTTGTTGAACATTAAGCTATTGTTGGAAACTTTGTAAACAATGCCTTCGAGTTCCGTCTCTGAGGTATATGTTTGGATGGAAGAAGTGACTTCCTTTGATTCACGTGCATTTGATGTAAGTTGCCGCCGTGAATTCGAGAAAGCATGTTTTACCTCCTCTGGAACCATCCAAAGTCAGTTATGCACGTGCGAAGTATTCTGTGGTTTGATAGACTGATCATCTTCATTCCATATGTGTATCCTAGCACACCAAGCCACTGACTGATTTGTTCTAGGAGAAGGAGTTCTTTTTAAGAGCTAACCCGGGCTTAATCAAGAACTTTGATATCCTCGATGATGGTTCCCAACCAGAACTCGGTAGTGTTTATTATAAGACTACCATGTGGTCGTGCTTGTCTGGGACAACATGTTCACATGTTTGTAGCAGAACCAGCTCATGTTTTGGAGCTTGCTATCGTAGTTCATTTCCCGAGAATCTCGCAACGTCATCTCGTCGATTTGTGTTGCAAACTTTCATTTTTCTTCCTAGACTCGATGAGTCTGGAATATCCTGACACCAACCAGATCTGAATCTCAGGCAGATATGATGGTTGGAACATTTCCCAACAACTATAATATTGGTCCCTCGATAACCGGTAAAGTGGATGTCGTGGCCAACACACCCAGCCGGAAGACCTATAATTGTAGTATCTTGTTTGAGGAAGTTGGCCACCTCCCCATAAGGATTTCGTAGGATTTACCTCCGTAACTGTTCCTTATGGATTCTATTGCTCCCGAAGTCCGACCTTACTTGATGTTCCAGTTAGCAAACCATATCTATGAATGGGTTACACTAGCACGTCAAGGAGAACATTAGAAGCGGAGTGCTAAATGTCTCTCGGTCGATCATCTAGATTTTGTTTCCTTGGCCTCGCTAGGGTGAAATCTGAGTTGATGTTATCTTCCTGTGCATCTGCATCGTCCATCGTTGTTCATCATGGTGGTATGTTGTGTTGCCAGGATCCTTGACACGGATGTTGGTAAACCTTGATGAATATGGAAATGCTCAAGTTCTTGAGAGCACGCACAAGCGCTACGTGTTATCATCGGCACTAACTGAGTTTGCTCTCAGTTTCCTCGGCAATGCTATGACCTATTCAAACAGTGAATTCACTCTCTGTTGTTGGGTTCTTCCCCAGTTACCAGAATCATTCCCAGCATTTGCATTTTGTTCCTAGCTTGCACCGCCAATGTGCCATTCTACCATGGGTCTCTTCCATCTCCGGTGATAAGCAAATTCATCCATTACGTTGTCTTCAACAAGGTAATCCACATCATCCAAGTCCAAGTATGCCATTCTACCGACCCCGCCAATCGATTGCTGTGATTTGCCTTAGGCTGATATAGAGAGTCTCAATGATCTCTATATCAAAGGTAATTCTTTTTGCCACTTAAGATAATAATCTACGAATCACCCTTCTCCAGGATGTTTCGTCGTGGTGTCATGGCAATTCAACTCCTCGCTACGTTGACAACCGATCGCCACATTCTTAAGTCTGGAATTGTTGTCTACCTAGTGAACCTCGTCACCTGCTCCACTCCATCCCTCTAGAGGTATGCTTCGTCTCTCAGCTCGAGAGATGTTGCTATGTCACATTCCGGGAGTTAATCCTGAGTTGTTCGACCTTCGAGAAGACCGATCCTTCCAGAGTTTTCCTTTCCTCTTCTTGTCATGATTAGCTGGAGTTCTCAGAGCAAGACGACAAGACAAAGATGGTGTTCAAATCAACGTTCATTTGAAGTGCAACCTGGATCATGAAGATTGTACTAGCTTGCGTTTCCCTTTCATCCTACCCTACGCTTGAATCTCGAGACGAGATTTTTGTTTAGTGGGGGTGAGCTGTCACATCCCTAGCTTCTGGTGCTGTCTAGTGTTGCATCTTGCTTGCATCATGTTTAAATTTTTGAAACTTGAACTGAGGAATTTTGGAAGCCTCAAAAACTTAAATAAAAGAGGGGCAAAGAACCCTGGAAAATGCATTCAATGTTCCAAAATGGCCTTAAATAATGTTGGTTATATTTTGGCAAGGGTTTTGCACCTAACCAAAAATAATGAACATTTTGAGGAATATTTTGAGCACTGAATTTAAATCATTATTGTATTTGAATTTGGAATTATATTCATAATATATGGGATATATTTTCAAATAACTCTGAAATGCTTTATGTGCTGTTGGAAAAGTCCATCTAGCAAATAAAAATATTCAGAGGAGTTTTTGGCATTGTTTGAATTTGTTTAAATTCAAAACAATGCCAAAACAAATTTAAAAAAATAGAAAACAGAAATATAAAAAAAGAGAGAGAGAGCCCACCTGGACTTACCTGGTGCTCACCTCTCAGCCAGCCGGCCCAGCTCCTGTGCGGCCCAGCCCACCAGGCGTCCCCCCCCCTGTCGTCTTCCTCCCCTCGCCCCGAAGCAGCTCGGTGGCGAGCGCTGGCGATGCCCTGGCCACCTCCTGCTTGCCACCGAGGCGCCCCCGACGCGTCTGGAGACGCCCCGCAAACCCCTCTGCCTCTCCCCTCACTCTCTGTTCTCTCCCTCGCCCTCTAGCTCCTTCCCCAAGTGCGACCGAACGCAGCCGCCGACGCCTTCGCCGTAGCTGCAGCCACCGCTACCCCCTCGCCCCTCTGTTGTGCCCACGAGCTCCGCGACGTCGCCCTCGACCCCCTCTCCGAGCCACGTCCCGCCAGAAGCTCTGCTGCATCTCCAACACTGCCGTTTTCGACCTCGGGTGCCGGTGATCCCCTCCATCGATTCGCCGGACCCCGTGCCTCCCCTGCCTCGCCAGCAGCACCAGAAGAACCGCGGTGAGCCGCTGCATCGTTTCCCCCATGCCTCGTTGCCTAATTCGCCCCCTAGCCGCTCCCTCCACCGGAGCCGAGACGCTCCGCCGCACGGGCTCGTCGCCGGTGACGCTCCGGTGACCTTTTGGTCCCACGCATGCGTCCGTTGCACTCGTTGCGTCCCGTAGAGTAAAACTAGCGCGACAACCGTCTTGTTTGCACACCGCAGCGCCGGTCCCGCGAACCCCCGAGCTCCGGCCGCCGCCGGGGTCGATGCCGCGCTCAACTCCGGCCACCCCACGCCCTCTCGTGGGTCCCCCTAGATGCGCGGGAGCACGGGCTTCCTCCTGGTGCCCTCAGGGTGCCCAACCGCAGCCTGTAGTGCCATCCCGAGCTACTCCGGCGAGGTTCCGCCGTCGCCATGGTCGCCGGCGTCACTAGCCGACGTGGCCGCGTGATTAGCACTAATCACGGCCAGCTAACCTCCCCAGAGCCGCTGACGTATGGGCCCCACGCCCTTATTTAATCCTTATCATTTTCTGTTAAGTTTAACCTAACCACCATGGGCCCACACGTCAGCTTTGACCAAGCTGACGTGGCTGTTGACTTGGTCCCACCTGTCAGTGTCACTAACCAGCACTAGTCACTGACCAGTGGACCCCACTGGTCAGGTTTGACCTGAACCTGCCCTGTTGACCTGATGACGTCAAGGTGATGTCATGCTGACGCATTAAATGATTTTCTGGATTTAAAATAAATCAGAAAATCCAGAAAATGGTATAAACTTCTAAAATTCATAGAAATTCAACCGTAACTCCAAATTAAATAATTTATATATGAAAAATTATCAGAAAAATTCAAGGAATCCATCTGTACCATTTCATGCATGTTAGAACAACTTATAGCTGCTGTTTAGGCAAAATCAATGAATGGCATTTAAATAACCACATATGGAGTTTGAATTTGAATCTTGGATTCAAACCAACTTCATTTAATCTGGTTTTAGTTGCATTAGCCCAAAACACATTCATATTGCCATGTCATGAGCATGCATCATATTGTGCATTGCATTGATTGTGTTCCTTCTGTGTTGCCGGTATTGTCCCCTCTCGATAGACGTGATACCGATGATGTGATCGTTGACACTGATGAAGACTCAATGTTATCTTCAGAAGTGCCAGGCAAGCAAAACCCCCTTGTTCATTCCGATACAATCCCACTCTCTCGCTCCTGCTCTCTTTTACTGCATTAGGACAACAACGATTCATTTGTTACTTGCTGCGGTAGCTGAACCCCTTTATCCTTTGCATGACCTGTCATTGCCACAGTAAATAGATGAAACCCACTAGCATGAGTAGGAGTTGTTTGAGCCCTGATGTGCCTACTCATTCATGCTTGTTGTCATGCCTGCTACTGCTTAGAGTTGAGTCAGGTCTGATTCATCGGGGATGAATCAGAGGCGTGTGAACATGTCCTACTGTGTGTGAGCTAAGTGTGTGAACACGATTTGGTAAAGGTAGCGGTGAGAGGCCATGTAGGAGTACATGGTGGGTTGTCTCATTGCAGCCGTCCTCAGGAACTGAGTTCTGTGTTTGTGATCCATGAACAGCTACTACCACACATTGGGTTCCGATAACCCGACCCCTCTCGACTTATTAATCAACATGATCTCTGTCCAGGAGTTGCAACTAGTTTCTGGTGTTTGTAGGTAGTGTTAGTAGTCTACCAAGTGGCACCCGGTACAGGTGGGCTTGGGACAGACTAGGCACAGTGGCCCGGTGTACCAAGTGGCACCCGGTTGGTGGGCTTGGGAACCCTGCACACATCGTTTGGGGCCGTAAGCGACACCCCGGCCGGATCTCCTTGCGGATGGAACCCGAATAGGCGATAAACCTGGACTAGAGACTTGTTCGGTTAGTCAGGTCGTGGCCGACTCCCTCGCCCGGCTTCCGCTTGAAGGTTGCCGAGGTACATGACGTGTACAGGGCGGTAAGTGGCGGGAGCGTGTGTGAAGTACACCCCTGCAGGGTTATCATTATCTATTCGAATAGCCGGATTCCGCGGAAAGGAACTTGGGTTGCCTTATATCAGTTCATAGACAAGTGAAAGTGGATACTCTAAAATACGCAAGATAAGCGTGAGTGCTATGGATGGCGTTCTCGTAGGGAGACGGGAGCGGATCCATAGTGGTGTATTGATATGGTGAATATGTGGACTCGTGTGCGCCACCTCAAAAGAGTTACTTGCAGTCGTAGTTTAGGATAGCCACCGAGTCAAAGCTGGCTTGCTGCAGTTAAACCCCACCATCCCCTTTGTTGATAATGATGCATATGTAGATAGTTCTGATGTAAGTCTTGCTGGGTACATTTGTACTCACGTTTGCCTATTTTATGTTTTTGCAGAGAGACTTCAGTCTCACTAGTAGTTCCGCGTGGACTTCGACGTTTAGCTTGTTACCTCAGCTACGATCTTGTGCCCTCGGCAGGATCTGGTAGATAGTCAGGCTTCTCAGCCTTTTTCATTTATAGATGTCTGTACTCAGACATGATAGCTTCCGCTTGTGCTTTGACTTGTATGCTCTGAGTGTTGGGTCATGAGACCCATGTTTGTAATATCTCGCTCCTCGGAGCCTATTGAATAAATACTTGAGTCGTAGAGTCATGTTGTGATGCCATGTTGTATTTGCACATATCGAGCATATTGTGTGTATGTTATTGAAATGCTTGGTATGTGTGGGATCTGACCATCTAGTTGTTTATCTTTAGTAGCCTCTCTTACCGGGAAATGTCTCCTAGTGTTTCCACCGAGCCATGGTAGCTTGCTACTGCTCCGGAACACTTAGGCTGGCCGGCATGTGTCCTTCTTCGTTCCTGTGTCTGTCCCTTCGGGGAAATGTCACGCGATGAATACCGGAGTCCTGTTAGCCCGCTACAGCCCGGTTCACCGGAGTCCTGCTAGCCCAGTGCTACAGCCTGGATTCACTCGCTGATGACCGACACGTTCGATGCTGGGTCATGGATGCCTGTCCCTGTAAGTCTGTGCCACTTTGGGTTTACGACTAGCCATGTCAGCCCGGGCTCCTTATCATATGGATGCTAGCGACACTCATCATATACGTGAGCCAAAAGGCGCAAACGGTCCCGGGCAAAGGTAAGGCGACACCCGTGGGAATACCGTGCGTGAGGCCGCAAAGTGATATGAGGTGTTACATGCTAGATCGATGTGGCATTGAGTCGGGGTCCTGACAAATAACTGCAGCATCGTGAATAAGAAAAAACCTATACTATACAATAAAGAAATTACGACATATTACATCCACTGGGCATCAAAGTTCGCCACTATGATAATAAAGCACAAGCAGACAATAAATTACATACACTGGGCATCAAAGATTGCCACCAGTGCAAATAAACACGCCGACAAAATAATATACAAAACCGACAACACTTCAATAGAGTTCAAGAAAGGTTAGCCCTGCTGGGGAGCTGCAGCGCAAGCAGCTGAGCAAGATGATGAGACTGCGCTTGTTCAACACTTATATCTTCCTCACTCTGAAAGATAAACAAGCAGACAGATGACAGGTTTTGCACATAAAAGTATCAGTGCTGATAATTCATCACATTTCTTACTAACGAATAAAGTGACATAGTTTAAATTTGCATTAACACAATATGGTATTGTTCAGATCAAGACATGGCAGGAAATGACATTGTGAAGGAGTTGGCAGCTTCATGACACCACTGGATTACAGATCAAGAACTCATAACTATCAATGGTTAGTGTGCTGTCAATTTATACCATTTCAGATTGGCAAATAAAGAGATGGTTTAAATAATAGTAGAATGATATGACATTTTGCATAGTTAAGACATTGCAGAATATGACATTGTGCTGTAGTGGGTAGGTTCACCACACCACTGGATTACAGATGAAGAACAGAAGCATACATGCAGTGCAAAAGAAGTTCACTTGCTCTGTATAGTTTAATTTACATGGTATGAAGAAGGAACTTGGTTGTACAACTAAAAACTTAAATTGAGAAAGGACGAACTTTTGTTTATGAACTACATATAATAAACTTTAAACAAGCAACTTGATGCAAACACCAAAAATAAACAGCTGTTGCAGTCATGCCTAACCAAATATATACAACAAAGTTTGAAGGCTTGAGATGGACAAACTTACATTATTGGTGAAGACAGGCTCTATAAAGGCCTTGTCCATGCTGATGGGGGGCAATTCAAGAAGTTTACCACAGAATCTTCTTCAAAAGCATTGCCTTTATTCTACATTTTGTTAAGAGTAAATATAGATGTGATAATATACGAAAAAATGGAGAATATTTAAGATAAGATGAAGAGTGATGCTACATAACCAAGTAGGTATAAATGTAAGTGCAGCGATACAGGCAAAAGGTACAGCCAAGAGCAATGCACAGTTAAACTTCTTCAGTACCAACCTTATGGTAAGAGTAAATATAGATCTGATGTGTAGAAAATGGAGGGCAAAGGAAAATAAGCTGCAGAGTGATGGTACATGAACAACTACCTGTCATTATAAGTACACTGATAAAGGACAGCATGTACTTACAAGAACAATGCAGAGCTAAAAAAACATTGGCATTGGGTATATTCTACACTAATGTAACCATTCATACAGATCAGAGAATTTGGAGTGAACAATTGATAAGCAAGCTATCATGCATACTGCTGTCACATAATGAACCAGGTATGTATGCAAGTACAGTGATACAGGACAACAGGTACTAACAAGAGCAAAGCAGTGGGCAACATATTTGCGATATCCTATCGTTCTTGTCAAACCGGAATTCTTCTTCGAGCAGATTTCCTGCAAAAAAGATCCGTAAGGCACATGCGAAAAAGTAGAAGTTCAAATTGTCATGTGATTTCATAGACAGTACCTCATCCTAGGAACGAGACCAGTGCATAACAAGGTTTTTCCATTCAATGTCTTCTAAATTTAGCACAGGAGACTTCACTGGAAATTCGTTTATAGACTTGCCATCAAAGTGTGATTTCCTCAGGTAACATCGATACTGCTGCAATGCTTCCTTGAAAAGCACAAGCAAGCTTTGCTCATCATGACTATCTAGATTGACCCTCGCCTAGTTACAACAATGTAATGTAAATCATTGATGTGTTCAATCAGCAGAAAACAGGAAAATAATAGCCATGAATAATAGCACTTACACGTAAGTTGGACAGGAAGATGTGAAAATGGTGTTTGTCTTCACAATAATCTTCCCATGATGGGAATATATGCACGTAGTCCCTAACAACATTGAAAGCATTGTCTTTTACACTAGGAATAAATGGAATGGGGTTCCAATCTGCAAGAATTGGCCGTCTCTACAGTTGGGATAGGTCTTCGGCCGGTGGACTTGCTCTACTTTTTGCTGGAGTGGGATTTTTCTGTGGTACAGCTGGTGCTATGGCAAATGAAATCGGTATACCTTTTGCTGGAGTGCAGGTCCTGTGTGGTGGGGCTAGTGGTGTGGCCAGTGAAGTATGGGTACAGTCTGCTGGAGTCGGTCCTACGTTTTGTGTCACTAGTTGTACAGCCAATATAAGTGGGGTGCTGTCTGATTTCTTCGGCACCACCATGTTTTTCAATGACTTTGCTGGTGCTCCTTCAGGTTCGGCAATCACCCTCTTCCTTTTTGATGTCTGATGCACAAGAACAGCATTTGAGTGGGAAAACATGGTATGATGACACATGGAATATGTATTGATAATGGATGGGATGGCATCTCAACATATATGATGAGTAAACTAAGCAGATGGTGGTGCAACAAAGTAGAAGAAATGCAAGACAACATATGCAAAATACCCGCAATCAATAAAACATTGCCAAATTAGAATAGGCACCTTGATGGGTGAACAGGACATGCCATCTGCCTTTGACTCCTCGAGGTTAGAATAGTCATTAGGATCATATTCTGTACAAGAATCAACAGGTGGGGAGCGTATGAGTTTCATTGCATCCAGAATGGCACTCAATGCCTTGGTGCCAATTTTGTAAGTCATTGCAGTGTTTAGCTTCAAGAGTGGACTTCTGCTAGTGCGACACAAAGCAGCTACACAGATCATAGTGTAGATATAACGGGAAAACCTTAAGCATCAAAGTAAAATCAGCAAAGTGGAACTTGCTGGAATATATGTGCTAGTATTGCTGGTACGGCTAGAAAGGCTTCGGATACCAGCTGTCTTCAAGTGAAGGTGCGGTACTGTTAATATCAATGTAACTCTCAAAGGTGACACAGCTCCCCGCATTTCCTTGCTATTCTTATAGGATTCAAGTGGGCAGGCCACTACAAATCCTATTCCTATGTTTACAAGATCCTACGAATCAAAGAGGCTCAAAGTGTCCATCCCAATCGACCGTATAGACCTCTACACTGCAAATGTCCCTGCTCATCTTCAGTACAAGGAACATAATGTACTACTATCATACTCCCTCCATTCCAAAATATAAGTCTTGGTAGAGATTTACACTATGGATCACATACAGATGTATCCAGGTACATTTTACAGTGTAGATTCACTCATTTTGCTCCATATGTAGTCCATGGTGGAATCTATACAAAGACTTGTATTTAGGAACGGAGAGAGTACATATTAAAGAAGAATGGAAGAGGAACATGGTAAAGAAGAGCAAGCAGATTTTGGATAATAAAATGTTGGTTGTGCAGTGCCCACACATGATGAACCAGAGCGCATTAAGAATGCAACTCCTAGATGTCTCTCGGCCATTTCAGGCGGTTGGATGAAGATCCTACGTCTCCTAACCCTTCTTCTTCCTCGTCTCTGATTCTTCCCATACAGAACACCGCACGGGCCGCCGACCGGACCACCGGCCCCCATCGCCTGTGTTCCTCCGCCACCCCCACCCCCCACCCCCACCCCAACCCCCACCCGCGTCGAGTTTTCTTTGTTCGGCGAGGCCCCACAACCACCCGAGCCCCTTCGATCGCACCGGCGAATTCCGGCGAGCTCTGAAAAATCGACTGACCCAATTTTGAAATTTAGTCTACTGTGATTTAACTAGTGTGGAATATAAAAGCGGAAAACCATAAGCATTGCAAGTATGGTGTTGAGCGTGCCATGGCGGATCTGAAGGTGGAAACCGGACAAAGGCAACTTCGCAACCAAGACAAGAAATCAGAGTAAAGCAGTGGCAATCTTTTTTCTTGCTGCGATAAATAAGTTGAGCAGATACGAAAGAGTACCGCCTCTGGTGTGGCGCCGTGTACGCATCTGCTGAGAATTTGACGGTGCTGCGGTAGCGATGGCTGTCGGCAGCATGGAAGCAGATCTAGGAGGGTAGACGGTGGCGGCGGGGCGTGGTGGACGAGACGATCGTAGGAGCGGCGCCGGCAAGGTGGACGACGGCGGGGATGAAGAGAGAGGACGGGATGCAAGGATCCTGGTCCAAAGCCGTGGATGAGAGAGGTCGATCTCTTGTAATGGACGGCGGCGTCGGGGTATCAGCTCCAGCATGGTGGAGGAGGACGGCGGTGGATGGGGTGGCGAACGGCGGCGGACAGAGGAGGGTGGGGTGGAGAGGGTGTTTTGGCGCCCATAGAATACGAATGGGGAAAATGGAGGTAGAGAGGAAGGGGGAACCATGTATTCAGGGCGCGCTTGTCTCAAATGCGAGGAAATTTACAAACTTAGCCCCCGTTTCAAATTTCTACTACATCACAGCAACACTAGTCAGTTGGGGATAGGACGGTAATCCCGCATACACCGAATATTTGCCGACGAGAGTTTGTTTTTGGCGCCCACCGTGTATGAATATCAATCGAGGAGGGGATCGATTTCGGCCGAGGACACACTGTGTTTTAGCGCCCACCGTGTATGAATCCGGGTGAGAGGCGGTTACGTCACATTTGGGTGAAATTACAAACCTACCCCTATCGAAACCTATAGAAATCTAGCATATAGGCTTTGCGTGGCAGGGATAGGCAGTAGTGATTTCCATCTCGCAGATTTTGGTTTCGGGCGGTTACTGCGACTTTCCCCGCTTGGTTCAAATTTTGCAGAGTGCACGTTTACCGTGTCAACTCAATTCGAATCCCGTTTGTATTCTATTTTTTTCGGGCGGGATCCATTTTCAATTGGAATTACATTCTATATACATCATTTTTTATATATACTTTCAAAAGCACAACAAAGAATTCTGCTCCTTTATATGTATAATATGATTTACAAATACAACGATCTCGAAATCCTAAGGTTGAATTCGAAAAATTTTAACCAAATTATGTTCTACTAAAATGTATGGATCAGTAATATTTACATATTAAATAACATAGATGTGCGTGAATTCATATGAGTATGCATGTTTGATAGATCAATTTTGGTTCGAGTATGGATTACATGTATCATCATCTGGAATTCAAATATTTGAATCCCGTTTTTGTTCACTCCTTTCACGCCCATCTCTCTCGCATGCATGCTCCTTCAGGTAGCTATCACTCTCTTTTCTCCAGCTCACCCACACGCTCACGTCATGTTGCTCCTATCCTCGCAAACATGGTCTCTCGACGTCTCCCTTGAGAAGTGTCACACTCTCCCTATCATTATAAATTACATGGTTTTCATTATCTCTCACGTCTCTACTATTCTCTGGTATCACTCAGTACCTAAGCTTTCTTTTTCACCGCCAAACACACAGCCTCCACTCGTCTTTCACTTTGTATTTCTCTCTATGGGATTCTCTCACACACCCTATATGTCTCTACATATGACTCATGCCACTAAAATTACTCTCTCTATCTCTCCTATAGACACAACATTTGTTGCGGTCTCCTTTTCGTCTCCATCCCAGACTGACATTATTCATTTGTTTACCGATCAGACAACCCCGACTACCGTATCCTCTCTCTCACACAGACACACACGCACAACTCCTACCACTAAAATGTGAATGGAAAATGAGATTTTGTTATACCCAAACAAAAAAGGACTGGAGGGAGTGATTGCTATGACACGGACGCGACCTCTCATAGCGCAGGCATTGAACCGGCGCACCGGCCAAGAGGGACACACTCGCTGCAGGCCCGGCTGAGCACGCCTCCTCGCCGCGTGCAACCAGCTTAAGACTACCCCGCCTGCCTTCATTGAATCCGCGCGTGTGCCGGCAACACGTCCTTCCGCGAGCCGGCAAGCATTTTAGAACACAAAGAATGACTAAAATATAATTAATTTACACATGGTCTTGACTTGTTGTGCTCGCACTGGTAGCAGGAAATAGTAGAGGATTTTCTTTATTTATAACTCTCCTCACATTTTTTTGGCTATGAAGTGAATCATGGTTGTGGACATTATGTATGAATGTGCAGATATCTGTGAACATGAGTTTGATGTGGAAGTTGAACTTGGAATGTCGGGCTTGCGTGTGAACTATACCATGTCCAATGCTTCGTCTGTTATTGTTTGGAAAGTAATTGATGTTATTACATGACCCGAAAAAACATTTTATGCCACATCAGTAGATGCATGGACATCACAACAGGCATGCTGACTGGATAAACATTTGAACCTAGCTATTATGAAGGAAATTTTGTATTGACAACAGTTTTAGATAGCAGGAGACGCCTAGCCTGCTCTGCCTCTGCTAGCTTATTTCTGGCTTCTTCCATCTCTTCTTTGGCTTGGATGAAGAGAGCATCTGATTGCTCTTTTCGCTTCTTCAGGAACTCAGCTACATTCTCAAGGGCTGCTGCACGCTTTCTTTCAGCCTTTACTAATGCCACGAGGACACGAACAGCTAACGACTCCACCTGGCTTGTGTGTAATCCAGCATCATCTGGGAATTTGCACCTTGTGTCTAATCCAGCATCATTAGGGAACTGGCACCTTGTGTGTAATCCAGCCTCATTTTGGAAACATGATCTCGAGGTTGACCATACTTCCCTCCTCGCAGGAATTGCATCCTGACATGAAGTTACTTCTTTTTTAGATCAATACTCAGAGCAACCTAGATCCATTTAGTAGAAGCTAGATAAACATAACTCGAAGAAGTGAATTCAAAGGGAAAAAATAAATAAAAACAGACTACAAGGTGAGAACACCCACTTCCTACATCAAGCTAAAAATGAAAGCATTAGGACGATTAAGACTCTTCTTATTACACATCGAAGAACACCATGCTTAAGAGAAACAGAAACTACAACATATACACATCGAAGAACACGAGGCTACACGAAAGTAATTGAAAGGGTGTTACTTACCAAAGCTCGTTTTACAGGTTCGGTGCAACTCCTCTTTAACTTGCCATGCTCCTTGAAGATGTCCCGGATATCCCGTCTTTGGTCTTCATTGCTCCTCTGCATGTTTGCACTCGTGGTTTTAAAATCTCAACATGGCAAGAAAAATATACTACTAGTAATACTCGCGCATCTTTTGGGCAACATTAAAGCACTCGTCTGCCATGTTAGAGCATCTCCAACAAGATAAACTACTCATACAAATGCATCTTTATGCGTGCAACGCATGGGCATTTTGCTAGTTCTAAAAACCTTTCCATCATTTGCCACACTACTGGTTGCATATGAAAAACCTGCCCAAGCACAGCGCGATACAAGAGCGACGCACAATTACAAGCTGATATTCTGTTGGATAATGGAGGCTATAACCAATTACTTTTACGGGAACAATAGCACCCAGGAAATTTGAATGGTAGGTATGAACAAAATTGGAACTGCACATGTACTACTAAGTGATTCAATACACACATTACCAATCGAGGAGGAGAACGATGGTCGCGGCGGCCTCTGTGAGTCATGGTCGGAACGGGAGTCAGTTCATTGTCCATGACAGTGGTACTTCTGCGCTTGGCGTCGGCTTCCGGGAAGCAGATCCGAGACCGTGGAAGGCGATGCCGGGGAAGAGGCTTCGTGTATGACGACGATGGTGGACCGGCACCAGTGCGGCGTACGAGGTCGTCGATGAGGCAGATGCGCTGCGGTGGACGAGTGCACCGATGTAAAGGGGAGGAGCACAAAGGCTACGGTGCCGTGGAGAAGTCTATTTTGCGGTGGGAATAGAAATTGGGGAGTATTCAAGTGTACTACTCTGGGTGCCGGGGTGGGGTTGTCTGGGTAGGGTGAACCTGAATTTACGAAAATAGCCCCCTACCAAGCGTCATCCGTAGGCCTGTTCCGAAGGCTATGATAGTAACTTCCCACTGCTCGAATCAGGATCGCGGGAGATTTTCCCGCCAACCTCCAAATTTTGTGACACTGGACTCCCCATGTGGCGTGTTGAGTGATTCGGCTAAGCAACTAGCGAGTAGTAGTAGTAAACTCTGCATATTAGGTTTGACCGAAGTCAAACTTCCTAAAGTTTGACCAAGTTTATAGAAAAATATAAACATTTACCATAACAAATATGTATGATGTGAAAGTACATTCAATAATGAATCTAATGGTATTTATTTGTTATTGTATATGTTAATCTTTTTTGTTATAAGCTTTCTGGGAGTTTACAAAACTTGACTTTGACTGATGCTAATACACGGACTTAAATAAAAACGGAGAGAGTACACATTTGTTTTCATAGTTTGTAGTGAACTAATCATTTGTTGAAATTGTGAAATAAATATATTAGGCTATTGACTTCGAATGTAATGGTCTATACAATTCAATAGTTACAATCATTGTCGAATCCCAGGATGTATACAAGGTCTATAGTACTTCACAACATGCTCAAACTCACATAATCCCAGTCAAATGAGAATCTAAATGCATTTCATAGTTATTACTTTGTAGGATGCAACAAGAACAACCATAACTCTACATCAGCCATTATAGAAGCAACATTTTGACATATCCCAATGTGTGAATGAAACGTGCAGAGAGAGCTTTTGAAGATGGAGCAGATAGGGCGGGAAAGATTGTATGTATGTGGATGAGAGAGTAGGAGACAAACCTAACGAGACAGAGAGAGAGAGATAGAGAGAGATAGAGAGAGAAAGAGAGAGGAAGAAGTTAGGTCTGTGAGAAAGATGCATACATGTAATATACATGAGATGCGTCTGCATATGGATTCTGTATACGTGGAAGGAGAAGAGACAACATGTTTGATGAGAGAGCAGGAAAAACATGGACGAGAGGGGAAGGATCTCGTGGGTTGAGGGATTGACAATTTTGTGCGGGGGAGAGAGGGATTGGTAATTTTGTGCAAGAGAGAGAGGGTGGGGGAGGAGTCGGTCAGCCGTCGTCTCATCACCCTGCTTCCAAATGACCCCGCATTCTCTAGCGTGGTGTGGTCGCCGTCTTCGATCTGCTCGTTGCCCTCTTTGAAGATTGAGGTGTTGTGCATGTTGGGGTGCAAAGAAGCACAAGCGAGAGTGGTCGCTGTATAACCTTGGATGGGGATGAACTGTGTGCTCGGGGGAGTGTGTGTGTGTGTTGTGCTGCGTGTGTCTCTGTGTTTGTATGTGTGTGTCAGATATTGATAGAAAACAAACCTAAGGAGAGAAATGGGTATTCACGAAGAGATTGTGCAGGCCTTGAGGTGGGCAGGGGCCGGGTGAGGGTGTCAAAATGTGCGCGTTGATGCATGTGTTGCATGCGACCGTGCGAGGGACGGACGAATCGAGAGAGATGGTTGTTGTGTTACGGATGCTCCTCTCTCTGTCTCTCTCTCCCTCCCTCTCTCTCTCACGCACACACACACACACAAGTAAACTAGAAGACCGTTCTCTCATGTATATAGAACGTATCGGCATCTGTCTATGTATCACTCATGCACGATCATTTGCACATTCACACCTCTCTATGTCTATATCACACGCACACCGTCTCCACATTGCCCTTTCGCCACAACACACATATGGACACATACACACGTTCTCTCTCAGTCACACACACAAAATCAGTATTAAAAAAACTAGGGCGCACCTAAAACGTCCAAATCCAAATAAACACGAACTGGAGCTCAATTCAAATATATGGAAATATTGCAGCGTCAAGAACTTTCACATGAAAAAAAAGTTGAGTAATATTCGAGGATTGTTTTCACACACACAAAAAGGTTCGGTGGATGTCCTTTGAGCGCGACACGGTGACGCACCGTTTGATCGACCGTGCGGTCGCGGTTCATGCACTTGCACAGGATTCCGTATCGTGGCCGTGGTACTAAGGCTGGTCACAATGGGCAAGAACATAAGCTAGTAGCTAATAAAAGCGCTGCCTAAGTCTAATGTTTACGTGTACTAGTACGCTTTTCTTTTAAGTTTGACCAACCTTATATATAAAACTAAAGTAAGCTTCCACACGCGCACTCATCAATATGCCGCCGCCATTGCGCATGCCGGCGCCCGCCTGCTCCGGCCAACAATTTCTCGCCCATCACCATCGTGTCGCCACCATCCCTGTGCCATGAAGCCGAAGGCTCGCTCGCTCACGTCGTCTGCAGTCCCTCCTCGCGATGCCGCCGCGCTGCCAAGCACGTGAGCAGCTGGTGGAGCCGCGTCTATGCACGCAACATACGAAGAGGAGGACGAGCGCGTGCTCCAGCACACCGGCGAGGAGGAACTAGCGTGTCATTGTCGTCTCCGCCCGCGTGGAGGAGGCGCGCATGCATGATGAAACTCGTGATGAGGTTTCTTCAGTTTAGCGTACGAAGGATCAAACATGGCTGGTGCCAGGGTCAGCATTGAAGGTTGAGAGGAGGACACCAGGCTTGCCTTCTGGAGATCAAACGGCTGGCCTACAACGAGACCTATCCGACACAGGACGTCACTGTCGTTCTTAAAGCCTACAGTAACGAATTTCACTCTTTTGTCCTTGAGGAAATTCTTAAAATCTTGGCACTCAACGTCGGCATGGCATATGTGGTAGACCAAGCAAACGTTATGTACGCAAACCTGGATCACAGTGGGCTTCTTCCTCTCTTCGTCCTTTAGATCCTTCTCTCATCCCAGGACTGTGGTGTACTCAACATCTAGCCCAGCGACCCACTCATCCGTTGAACTATTGAACATGCGTAGGAAGCGAGCAAGCCATGCTTTCACCGTCTCAGATCCAGGTGTGTAGATGACGGTGAACTGATCGCCGGTGATGGCTCTAACCTGGTACTCAGTGGCGACCATGGAGATTTGGGAGACCATGGATTTTGGAGGAGGGTTAGGAGAAGTTGAACTGTTGTACCCCGCAAAACAAAATTGGGAGCGAACTAATGTGAAAGGACGGGACGACTGGGAGCAAACTGTTGTAAGGTAGAAGACGGGGACGAGTAGGGCGTGCGAACGGCGTGGGGTTGCTGGCTTGCCCGGTGGATAAACGGCTGCAAGCCCCCAAAGAGTTCTCCAGAACTATGCAGGACCCACTAGATGTCATGTCTAGTAGACCCATATCGTAGGCCTGACGGTATAGCTTCTGCCTGTTCGCACGCCATGCCGGCGCGTGGATGTAACTTCACTTAATTCCTTCAAACGTCACGCCTCCCACGACCTTTGCCTCCCTCGCGCCCTTTGAGACTTCGACCGGCTATAAATGAGCAATTTTTTTGCCTTTTTTTAGACAAAGAATTTTTTGCCTACTCCGCATGCATGATACTCCCTCTGGTCCTTTTTACTCCCGTCAACCGTTTGCAAAGTGTTTGACCAAATTTATACTTTTTTTGAACACCACCTTATATTAATTAACCAGCCACACCAGTACACTCATTCGATACAATATTCACCACACAGGGCGGTACGTTATTTACAAGAATACCATCTAATCTATTGTTAAAGCTATACTTAGCGATTAAGTGTGCCACCTTATTGGCCGAACGGCTAATCTTTGACAATTGAAGATTGTTGATCAACTTCGAGATGCTCAACACTTTCATCTTCAGGTCACGCATAGCAGACCTATCAACGCTTTGACAGGCATCAATGAAATCCCATGACCAACTTTATACTAAAAATATCAATATCTATAATACTCCCAAAACACTTAGGCGTGGTGCATTAACTTCTACCTCGTTTCTTGTTTCTTGACATATCAACCAATAGGAGATGTGGGTGTGCATACTTTTTATGACTTGAGACTACCAAACACGACATGCAGTGGTTAGTTCATTGCTTGCAATGCTATTAATTAGCAAATAAACATTAAGATCTCTCGTTTTCCCCTCCTCCTTGGTCACACTGCACAATCTAAGATGACTTGCTCACCTAGACGGAGGGAGTACTAATTATAATGAGTACTCCCTCCTTCCATCTATATAGGGCCTAATGCGTTTTTCAAGACCGCCTTTGACTATTGATAAAATTAATACTACATGACATGCATAATGTGAAAATTATATCATTGAAAGCTCCTTTCACATACGAATTTTATGATGTGCTTTGTGTAAGTTGCATGTCATATATTATTGCTCTAACATTTGGTCAAAGTTAGCCTCGAAAAACGCATTAGGCCCTATATAGATGGAAGGAGGGAGTATAAGAACTACGTTTTATAATGAGTGTAAAAATATTGATTTGACATTGTGAATGTTGACACATTGTGGAATAGTTTTCGAAGTCTGCAAAAGTACTCAACTAGTGTTGTCGTTCTCCACAAAAAAATGTGTTTACCAATGCATGCATGAACTCTAGTTACTCTAACCCCCCTCTCTTCTTTAATTCTTTGCCACATCAGCATGTTTGCTATTCTCGTGTGCATGATACCAGCTAAGATACCACCATTATGGCCAGCCTTAATCATCGCATGCAATAATTTAGTGCACCTTGAAATATGAACATGTGTGGGGCGTGTTTGTTTTTAATGACTTGAGACTATACCTAGCCCGGCATGCAAGATGACTTATTATGGATCGTTCCCCATACTTGCAGGAAGCCCGTTCATCTCCAAATTTTTTCCTCTCCATGTGTGGAAACAATATGCCTGCCAAACTCTCCTTCTCCCTCCGGCGGTCCCACCACTCCACCCTGTGTGAAAGAATATGCATGCATGACTCTCCTCCCCCCACGCTCGTCCAATCCATTGTGACCAGCAATATTTCCACCCCTTCGCTCCCCCGTAATTTACACCAACAAATATGCCCACGTAGTTGTTACTTAACTGCAGGTGCATTCGGTCACTGACATATGGGCCCAATAGGGGTCTGGCCCACATGTCAGTGACGCAACTGGACCGGCAGTTAAGTCAGTGCAACTCAGTCCATATCTTACGTAGGTGTGCCATTGCTCGCTATAAATACTGCGCCTCCCACGACATCGCTATATCCTCCCCCTCACATTCACGTTCATCGCTATCTCCTCCCCCTCCCTCTCACGTCGACCACCATGGCATCGCCCCTCCCAAGCCCTAGGAGCCCCTCGCTGCACCGCGCAGACGGTCAAGCGTTGCCGTTCTGTTCCTCGCCGCCACTAGTCAAGGAGGACGTGTCGGTGTTCCACTCCTCGCCGCTACGCGATGCGTCGCCATTCCGTTCCTCGCCGCCACTAGTCAAGGAGGACGCGTCGGCGTTCCGCACCTTGCCGCGACGCGTCGAGGTGGACGCGTCGGTGTTCCCAATCTCGCCAGTACGCGCGCCGGAGGACGCGTCGGCTCCCAGCTACGAGGAGAACACCGCGCCGCCCGCCGAGCCCCCCAGCCTTGAGGAGCTTTGGAAAGAAATGGATGTCGCCTTGTGGGAGGCTTTGCCTCCAGCAGAGCGCGCCAAAATAGAGGCGGAGAAGAAGGCCGAGGAAGAGAAGCGCACCACGGAACAAGCTACCTAGGAGGCCTATGTCGCGTCCGAGAGAGTCACGCAATTAGCTCTTTGGCAGAACGCTCGTGCGAGGGCCGTGAGGGTGGCGGAGGACGCCCGTGCCGACGCCCTGGGTGCAGTCGGGCCCAAGCGCCTCATCTACACTTGGCGGTATGTGGACCGGGTGCATGCTTCCAGCGAGGAGGAGTACATGTTGGCGCCGGATCACCACACCGGTGAGATCGCGCTCGCCCGCTGGCAAGCCGCCAATCAGCACCTCGCGAGTTGCGAGGCTGAGGAAGAGGCGTTGTGTCGGCGCGCTGGGAAGCGGCCGTGCACCAGGGCACTCGTGGCACGCCGCAAGCGCTCCTGCGAGCGTCGTGGATTTTAGGAGGAGTATAATTTTTGTTTCGTAAGGCGATCTCATTAGTTTTGGGACGCAAATGATAAATCCCGAATGTTCAGGAATTTTTAGCATCCTTAATTAAGTATGTAAAAGGGAAAGTTTGGAAACCTTGTGTATTCGTACGCGTTTTGCAAGTACGTGCATATAGCACAAACTTTACTATATACTATCGCAAGAAAAGAATTCTATGAGACCAGGTCTCACGCGAGACCCATCCTGATGGATGACATGTGGCATTCACAAATCACAAAGCATCCCCCACCCCCCACTTAAAATCAGGGGGGAGAGATTAGATGCTTTGTGATTTGTGAATGCCACGTGTCATCCATCAGGACGGGTCTCACCTGCTAACCGTGAGACCTGGTCTCATATAATTGTTTTCCACTATCGCACTACACGTCTCTCTCGATATATGCTTGCAGACTGTGCTACTCCCTCCATCCAGGTCAATAAATCATCTTCGGTTGTGCACCGTGACCAAGAAGGAGGGAAGACTTATACACCTAGACAGAGGGAGTACTACTATTACTTATGTACGTGCAAATCCATGTTTTAACATTACGATGCGGTTTTTGTAAAAGTAGAAAAACAGCACTAGTCAAGCTTGTGAAACGATTCAATGCAAAACAAATGCAAAAATGCTCGTTTGATTGTTTACTTTTAGCTTCCTTCTCTGTGGTTATTTCTCTGTCGTACTTTGTACGGAGTATCTCACTGGTTGGAAAGGCATGCAAATTCCCAAACCGCTCCCTACACCCTGTATCTCACTGGTTGCCGGCGTTGACGTTGTCGCCCATGTCGTCAAGGATGAGGTTGCCGAGGTCGGGGAAGAAGTTGTCGTTCACAACTAATCATGTGGACTAGCATAGTAGTAGGATACAGAGTAGAAACATGAATTCTACCACGATTTCGAACAAGACGGACAGAAACACATACGGTGCAACGGGAGCAGCACCGTTGGCATTGAGGTTGTCGCCCATGTCCAAACACCACGTAGACACGGTCTTTGAGCATGGTTCGTAGTCGTTCCACGCTCTGGCATTGAAGTTTGTAACTATTTTAGATTAGAATATACTACTCCTCTGGTGCTAGTAGTAGAGCAGAGTCCTACTCTACTACTCTACTCAAGCAAGTTAGGGCATAGCATTGTAGGGAGTACCAGTACTGTGATCACTCAAGCAAGTTGTCTGGCATCGACATGACCCTACGCTGCTGGTATGTGTCTCCTAAGTCAAGCGGCATGCTATAGTCATCATCACCTGTCCACTTCCCGCAGCACATATTCGCTTCTCCATCTTTGTCCACACATAATCTCGTCCAATCTTCCATCCCCGCTAAGGCGCCTCCCCCCTCGTCCAAAATCCAAGCACTAACAATGGCAGAACCGAGCAGCGTCCACCGAAAGAGTGGCTGGAATTCGCTCCCCACAAAGGTAATCAAGAGCTTTTTAAGCCAGCTCCTTGCTTGTTGATGCCGCCTGATCTTCAGAAATGGCGTGTCACGCAGCATAACGATCGTAGGGTGGCGAGAATCAACCCCCTTGACTGTGATCCGATCCCCGTCAGCCTCAACTACATTAACGGTATGTACTGGGTCGGCATGAACACGTCTTGGATGGTGCTCGTCGACGGTCGTGGCAGCTGGATGCTCGTGGAAGTCTACACCCGGCGATTGATCCCCCTTCCTTCGATTGACACTACACTGCTTTGGCACCGCAGCCCAGAATACTCGAAATCTTACAGTAGCCAACATGATACCAAGTTTGATTTGCTCAAGGTTGTAATCTGCCAAGTGACCACAAGATCTGTGAATTATAAAGACTCCAGGCTAATTGCGTTCTTCAACCGCGGTCTCGCCTATCTGACACGTCACTGCGGTAAGTGGATAAATCTGCACGTCCATCGCAGGATCATACATCCTCCATGGTTCTCTGATGCCATTGAACACAAGGGCTTCATTTACGCTGTCGACTCCTTCTATGGTTGGACGTATTGCTGGCCTACTCCAGTCATCGCTACAAACGGCTGTTACAGCAGTATGTTACTTTCCTATGATATCATGATGGCTTGCTTATATTACTGTCAACATTTGCTGAAAAAATATTCATGCTCATAACATGCTGTTCTTAAGATTGACTAAACCGAGAGCCCTTTTTTATTTGACTCCAACTTGATATGATGTTGTAGGCCGCCTGGTGTCCCTACCCTTCCTAATCTCAGAACCTTTCAAAGAAAAGCGGCATGGCAGTTGCAGGTGGTTCTTGGCTCGATCAGACGACGGCGAAAGATTGATGATCGTTCGCACGTACCGGACGTGTTGTTTCACAGAATACAATCACAGTCACTGCAAGGTCTTTGAGCAGGATCCCAGCTTCTCTGGGCCTTCAGGAATTTTTGACTGGAGGCTGGTAAGTAGCCTTGGTACACGCTCTTTGTTTGTCGGACTGAATTATCCAATTAACCAGGAGATAACCGATGGCAAGGATCATGATGGCAGCGCGGTTTCGTTCATCAGGCAAAAATGTGTATACACAACGTACCATGCGTCTCTGCATGCACCATACCCTGATATGTGCCGCCATTCTCTGCAGCCCAAAGTAGGAGAGAGGGTCGCAAGTATCAGACTTCGATCTGCTGGCTGGAGTTTCCCCCGTCAGGCACCCATCTGGTTCAAGCCGTCAGCCAATCTCCACAGCTTAATAAATAGTAACGTCTAACTGAGCCAGTTAGTTAGATGCGTACACTTGGTGTAGTAGGATCTTTATTTAGTTTGATGCATACACTTGTTCTTTTTTGGTAGCCCTTTTGTAATGATGGCTGATGTTTGGTTTGGAAGAGAGAGTTGCGTCTTCACTCTTCTGGCCTACTTACTGCTTCTGTTGCACCCCCAGCCCTGGTTGTTGCTGCTGCTGTTTTCAATGTACAATTAGTAGTATATTTCGTCTGTTGGTTGAATAAATGTGTTGTTAGAATGACAAACACAATGTTTTGGAAGTCGTTGCATGGTTCGATCCTTTAGTGCCCCGTACCGTACGTAGCGCATACTATTTATCGTACGGAACACATTTTTTTTTGAAACTCGGAACACATTTTCCACTTGTTGATAACATGCAGCCCACTGATGAAGGCCCAATAGACAAGCCCATAATTAACTGGAAGGGAGGCTCTCACATGAATCCGGCCCAGGTACATGCTCATGGTCCCCTAAACATAAATAAGTAAATAAATAAATAAATAAAGCTAAATGCTCATGCACGAGTTCTTTGGGAAAATAGGTAGCCCGGTATTTTTTTTTTTGAAGAATACCCAAGGTAGGCCTATTTGTTTTCTCCAAATTACTGGGATGCAAATCTTTCAAGACGAGGAGGGATGCATTCCGGCCTAGCTTAAGAGTATGGTCAATGTTTGTTAAAAGTAATATCAAAAGGGGTTAAAAATTCCAAAAAAATTATAGCAAATGGGATATAAGTTTCTTTTTTTGTTTTTGTTCTTCACTGATATCTTATACGTATTTCATTGGATTTAACATGACATAGTACTAATTTATTTTTAAATTTGTTTTAGTATGGCTATTAATTTTTGGATTAAGAATATTTCGTTCTCCAGCAAAAATTTGCGAATTTTCAAAATTTCCCACATATTTAGTTAATTTTTTGACCCTGGTACTGTCCAGAAAATGGCCAGCAATTCTAAAAATGGAAAACGGGCTGCAATAAATTCCATATGAATTAGAAAATGAGTAAAATTTATAAAAATAATAGCAAATGGGTTGTACACGCAACAGATTTCGAGGCTGACTTGTTTACGCAAGGCTTTGTCAGTGAACACACGATTCTAGCAGCAGTTAGTGTTGGATGTCCATCCAACGGCCGACGTGCTTCTTCAATCTCTGATCTTCCTGCTCCAGCCGCCTAAACTAGTGCCGGCGGGACTGCCTGCTCCCTCCTCTTGTGGCCCGCTGTGATGCCGCGCAGGCTTCCCCGGCCCACCCTACTCCCTCCGCTCGCATGGCCGCACGCAATCAACTGCCTCCTTATTACGCGAAAAAAAATGATTCCTCCCACTGACATCTAGGGCGCACCGGTTGGGAGGCTGACATGTGGGCCTACTAAGTTGACGCGTACGCAAGGCTTGTCAACTTAGTCAATAAACGATTCTAGTAGCAGTAACAGTTGGATTTGAATCGAACGGTCCTGCGCTGGGGAGACCGCCTGCTCCTGCCTCCAGTGGCCGGTTGTGCTACCGATGAGGCCTCACCACCCCCTACTACTCCCACCGCTAGCCAGGCCCTGCGGCGATGGCAGCCTCACACCGCAGCCGAACCAGTGAACCCTCGTACTCCTCTCTGCGTGAGCATCCACTGTCGCGTCTCCCCGGCTCTGCATCGTCCCCTTCTTAGGCCTCGCCGTCGTCCACCGCCTTGGTGCTCTCGGCGCGGCGTGGTCAACGTGGTCAACGACATTCCATCAGAAGAGTACTGTACGTGGAGAGGCTGACAGCTGGGTCCACAGCCACAGCCCAGTTTTTTTGTGATTTCCCAAGTAAGTCGCTTTGTCAGGCCTGTTGGGCTGCAAATCTTTCAAGGCGAGGAGAGTTTTCATTCGGCTGCCCAAGAAAATGCCCATCAGTAATGAGAAATGGGCTGTACATTTTTAAAACACATCAAAGCGGCAATTAGTTTCAAATATCTTTTTTTCATTTCGAGATTTGAAATTACATTAACTTTTATGCGTGGAGAATTTGTTGGATTTTATATTGATATACATTTATTTTTAAAATTAGTTTGAATGTTAGTCGAAATTTTGGGATTAAAAACAGTTCGGACCGCACCGAAATATGCAAAATTTCGTATAATTTTTTAACCGTGGCCACAATATGGGCTCCAAAAAAACCTTAATAATTAGCAAATGGGTTGTAAATTATTAGAAATAATGGCAGATGGGTTGTATGTTGTTTTCCATAGATTTGAGGCTTTCCTAAAAAAGGTTGACACACAAGCAGTGACTGTTGGATGGCCATCCAACGGCCATCGTGCTTCTTCAATCTCTGCTCTTCCTGCTCCAGCCGCTCAAACAGGCACCGGCGGGATTGCCTGCTCCCTCCTTCCCGTGGCCGGCTCTACTGCCGCACAGGCCTCACCGCCCCATCGTACTCCCATCGCTGGCCTAGCCATCCCTCTACTCACCCACACTTGATGTTTCCGGCGATGGCAGACGAACCAGTAAACCCTCGTACAGTCGTACTCCCCTCCATGTGGGAAACAACAGCCGACTCTTCCCTGCCTCCGTTCGTTCCCTTCCTAGGTCTCACCGTCGTCCACCGCCCTGGTGCTCTCGGCGCGGCCTGGTCAACGTGGTCAACGACCGACATGCATCTGAAGTGGACTTTACATGGAGAGGCCGACGGCTGGGTCCACGGTCGCACGCAAGGAAATGCCTCCTTATTATGCGCAAAATAATGATTCCTCCACCTGACATCAGGGACCCACCGAAAGGGCCTCTGTATTTCACGAAAAAAACATTACCGCTGCTGATAGCTCGGACCCACCAGCTATATCTTCGCACGCAAGGAAGTGCCTCCTTGTTACGCACAAAAAAAATGAATACTCCCCCTGTTAGCTGGGACCCAGTATAGTGGCAGGCTGACTTATGGGCCTACTAAGTTGACGGGGACGGAGGGCTTTGTCAACTTAGTAAATATACACGATTCTAGCTCCAGTGACCGTATGATGTCCATCCAACGGCCGTAGTGCTTCTTCAACCTCTGGTCTTCTTGCTCCAGCCGCCCAAACCAGCGCCGGTCGTCCCTCGTGCTCCTGCCTCCTGTGGCCGGCTGCAATGCGGCGGAGGCCTCACCGCCCCCTACTACTCCCACCGCTAGCCAGGCCATCCCTCTACTCACCCACACCCCCTGTTATTCTGCGGCGATGGCAGCTGATGAAGCTATGTACCTAGGGTAGGGTCATGGACCTGTCCAAACTGACCTACCCAAGGACATCTCCAGAAGAAATCATCTTTCAATCGACTTGAAGGTGTCTCACTCGACAGACTTGAAGATACTCGACCAAGAAGCAATCACTCGACCAAGACCAAGCCACTCGACGGTCAGGTGACCTAAAGGCACTCCGCATGCTAATGGTCGGTTATTAAGTAGCTTTTATGGTCATCATAGCACTTTATTACTAGCGTTACGAGTAACGCCCTGCCTTAATGTACATTGAACCCTTTGTATCCTGGGCTGGCTGGGGTCTTGGCGCACTCTATATAAGCCAACCCCTCCTCCAAAACAAGGGTTCGCACGCCTGTAATTCACACATGCATAATCCAGTCGACCGCCTCCGGGCTCCGAGACGTAGGGCTATTACTTCCTCCGAGAAGGGCCTGAACTCGTAAATCTTGTGTTCCTACAACTCCTCTATAGCTAAGATCTTGCCTCTCCATACTTACCCCCCTACATCACTGTCAGACTTAGAACCACGACAGTTGGCGCCCACCGTGGGGCCAGTGTTTTAGCGTTTTGTTGGAGGAGTTGCGATCTTTTCCGACCCGAATCATCATGGTTTTCGGCGGAGTTTTGGTGGAGGGCCGCGAGATCTGTCTCGGCGCGCTCACGTTCATCGCCGACGACTCCGCGTGGCTTTAGGAGGCTCCGCTCGACGTGGACGCACTCCCTGTCCGCGGGGCAACGCACTTTAGCGCGTGCGTCCGCGGCGTTCTCCTGCGGCAACCGTTGACCCCCTACCGGTCGGCTCCTGTGTTGTCCTCCCTCCCAGTTTCCCGCCGGCGCAAGCGCTCTGGTCGGTCGAGACTCCAGCGGTGGGTGAGACACGCGGTGGCATGCCAGTCGGCCACCCCTCAAGTTGCGGCGATCGAGCCTGACGAATCCCTCTACGGCCTGTTCGACCTGTCGACCGGTTCCACAGAGACCGCATTCAAGTGCGACAGTAGCGATCCGGCGGCAGAGGTTCTGATGGTCGAGGGACCTCCCAGTCCTCCCGGTTTTCCCCGCACCGACGGAGGCGCGGGTGGAGGCGACCCGTCGCGTCCTCATGAGGAATATCTTCCCGAGCCTCTCACGTCGCTGCAGAGAGAAGAACTTCGCCGCCGGAACATGGATGCATTACACACTCCTATCATTGGAGAAATCCCCGAGGCTCGTGCCTTGGAGGATGCGCGCCTGGCAAACTTGGCCGAGCGCACTCGACTGGAGAACCTCCAGCGAGCACTCAACGAGCGTGCGCGACAATGGGTTCCCGAATCCAGTCGATGTCAGCTCTTCCCGCCCCCGCAGGTATATCGAACTCCGATTCAGAATTTAGCAGCTGCAGCCCGCATAGTAGAGTCGATTCAGCCTTCCCAGTCGGAGGCTGGCAGAGGCTTGCTACGGATCAGAGCGTTGCTCCGGGCAGCAGGAGACCAGAATTCTGCTGTTTCTCAGTCGCGGAACAGGATTCACAGTAGATCCGTTGCCGCAGACACAGCCCAGTCGGCTCATAGCCCAAGATCGCCCCCGAGGCGTGAGGGACGTGGGGACCGGCGTAATCAGCATGGTAACCGTGAGCAATATGATCACCGATTCGATCGTGATGATCAACGTCGAGTGCCCACCCCTCCCCCGAGGAGCGGGTCGTATGCGCCTCGACAACAGGATGATAGGCACCCTCGTAGTGTTGGGCGAAGGATTCCAGTCGACTCCAGGGAGCCAGGCTTCGATGCGAGATCCATTCTCGTTCAAGGTTTGGTTGACAGGAACAGAGCTCACTGGGAAGGACACGACAGAGATGCTCCTACCAGCAGCAAAGCACATGTTTCGGGGACAGAGTGCTTTAGTAGAGCCATCAGGGCCGTTGTGATTCCTCCCAACTTCAGGTTGGTGACTGGGGTCGGCAAGTTCACTGGCGAGTCCAAGCCCGATACTTGGCTTGAAGACTACCAAGTGGCCGTCCAGATTGGCGGCGGCAATGATGAGGTGGCCATGAAGCACCTGCCTCTCATGTTGGAGGGCTCGGCTAGAGCGTGGCTGAACCAGTTAGCACCCAGCAGCATTTACACTTGGGAAGATCTCGCCCGAGTGTTTGTCACCACATTCAAAGGAACATGCAAACGACCGGCAGGGTTGACGGAACTGCGGTCCTGTGTGCAAAAGCCGAACGAAACCTTGAGGGATTACATTCAGAGATGGATCACGTTGCACCACACGGTAGAGAATGTGCCTGACCACCAAGCAGTATGTGCCTTCAAAGAAGGCGTCAAGTACGGAGAACTGAATCTAAAATTCGGTCGAACCGGAGATATGGCTCTGAACTGAATGATGGAGATTGCCACCAAGTACGCTAATGGAGAAGATGAGGATCAACTCCGGAGTGGCAAGCTGAAGTTAGTCGCCCAAGAAACCGTAGGAAATTCCAATCGGAAACAAAAGCGGAAAGCCGAGCCAGCTGCTCCTGGGGAAGCCTTGGCGGTGACTCAAGGAAAGTTTAAGGGGAAACCCAAAGGACCTTGGAACCCCAAGAAAGTTAAAGACCAGGACGGAAATGATGTGTTGGATTTGCCATGCCTCGTCCACACCAAGAAAGATGAAGAGGGTAATTTTATTTACCCAAAACATACCACTCGACAGTGTCGACTCTTGATCTAGCAGTTCCAGGGCAAGCAGCCCAAAGAGAAAGAAAAGGAGTCAAACAAAGTTGAGGACAAGGAAGGTAGCAACGATGGATACCCCCAAGTCAATTTCACCTTGATGATTTTTGCTGATGTTGAGAGCAAAAGTCGACTGAAAGTCATCAACCAAGAGGTGAATATGGTTGCTCCGGCGACACCAAGTTATTTGAAATGGTCTCAGACTGCCATCACGTTCGACCAGTCCGATCACCCAACGCATATTGCCACCCCTGAGAGGCAAGCACTGGTGGTCGACCCAGTGGTTGAAGGCACTCGACTGACCAAAGTCTTGATGGATGGTGGCACTGGTTTGAACATATTGTATGCTGAGACGTTGAAAGGGATGGGCATTTCGATGTCCAGACTCAGTGCCAGCAACATGAGTTTCCATGGAGTCATTCCTGGGAAGAAGGCTGAATCACTCGGCCAGATTGCTCTTGATGTGGTTTTCGGTGATTCCAAGAATTACCGCAAAGAAAAGTTGACATTTGAAGTTGTAGACTTCCAGAGTGCCTACCACGCTATTTTGGGCAGGCCGGCTTATGCATGCTTCATGGCCCGGCCATGTTATGTGTATCTCAAATTGAAGATGCCTAGCCCCAAAGGTGTGATAACTATTACGGGCAATCGGAAGAAAGCGAAAGAATATTTTCAGAAAGGTTCGAAGATCGCTGATGCTCAGATGGCAGTGGTGGAATTGCAGGAATACCAGAAGACTACAGACCTGAGTGATTTGTTGCGAGCCAAGAAGCCCGCCATAGAATCGGCTTTTCAGTCGACTGGCGATACAAAGACAGCTCACATCCACCCGACCGATCCCGGCTCTGCTCCGACTCATATCTCGACAACACTCGACTCCAAATAGGAAGAAGCGCTCATCCAGTTCCTCCATGAGAACTGGGACATTTTTGCATGGAAGCCTTCTGACATGCCAGGTGTTCCCAGGGAGCTGGCTGAGCATCGCCTGAGAGTTGACTCAAAAGTAAAACCTGTCAAGGAACATCTCCGGCGGTCCGTCGTCCAGAAGAGAAAGGCCATTGGCGAGGAGGTGGCTCGGCTCTTAGCAGCGGAGTTCATCCGAGAAATTTACCACTCCGAGTGGCTCGCCAACATTGTTATGGTCCCCAAGAAGGACAAGTCACTTCGCATGTGCATTGACTTTAAACATATCAATCGGGCCTGCCTGAAAGATCATTTTCCTCTCCCCGCATCGATCAGATAGTCGACTCGACTGCGGGATGTGAGCGATTGTCTTTTTTAGACGCCTATTCCGGGTACCATCAGATCCGTCTGTATGGACCTGACGAGATCAAAACAGCTTTCATCACTCCATTCGGGTGCTTCTGTTATGTTGCCATGCCGTTCGGCCTCAAGAATGCCGGGGCCATATTCATGAGGATGATTCAGAAGTGTTTGCTCACTCAAATCAGTCAGAATGTGGAGGCGTATATGGATGATATTGTGGTCAAGTCGCAGAAGGGTTCCGACCTACTGGTTGACCTTGCTGAAACCTTTGCCAACCTCAGGAGGTATGATATCAAGCTTAATCCATCAAAGTGCACATTCGGAGTTCCTGGCGGAAAATTACTCGGTTTTCTCGTTTCCGAACGGGGAATCGATGCCAATCCAGAAAAAGTCGGCACTATACTCTGAATGAAAAGTCCTGTGCGAGTACACGACATCCAGAAGCTTACTGGTTGCTTGGCCGCTTTAAGTCGATTCATATCTCGTCTCGGTGAGAAGGCATTGCCCCTTTACCGATTGATGAAGAAGTCCGACAAGTTCGAGTGGACTCCTGAAGCTGATGCAGCGTTTGCAGAGCTCAAAGCTCTGCTCTCCACCCAGCCGGTGCTTGCTGCCCCAATCAGTAAGGAGCCTTTGCTGCTTTACATTGCAGCCACGGGACAAGTCGTCAGTACGGTACTTACGGTCGAGCGGGAAGAAGAAGGAAAAGCCTTCAAAGTTTAGCGCCCAGTGTATTATATTTCTGAAGTTTTGACCCCGTCGAAGCAAAGATATCCTCATTATCAAAAGCTTGTATACGGGATTTATATGACCACAAAGAAAGTTGCTCATTACTTCTCTGATCATTCCATTACAGTCGTCAGTGACGCTCCGTTGTCAGAGATCCTGCATAACAGGGATGCAACCGGTCGAGTGGCAAAATGGGCGATTGAACTCCTTCCTCTAGATATCATGTTTGAGGCAAAGAAAGCTATTAAGTCCAATGCAATCGCAGATTTCGTCGCCGAGTGGATTGAACAGCAGCTACCGACTTAGGTTCACTCGGAGCATTGGACCATGTTCTTCGACGGTTCCAAGATGCTGAATGGTTCCGGTGCCGGAGTAGTGTTGGTCTCCCCCAGAGGAGATAAACTCAGTTATGTTCTTCAAATCCACTTTGATTCCTCCAACAACGAGGCAGAATACAAAGCACTTTTGTATGGATTGCGCATGGCCATTTCACTCGGCGTCCGTCGCCTCATGGTCTATGGCAACTCAGATTTGGTGGTTAATCAGGTGATGAAGGAATGGGACGTCAGAAGTCCAGCCATGACTGGTTATTGCAATGCAGTGAGAAAGCTAGAGAAGAAATTTGGGGGGTTAGAGCTTCATCACATACCCCGACTGAAAAATCAAGCAGCTGATGATCTGGCAAAAATACGTTCCAAAAGAGAAGCCATCCCCAGCAATGTGTTTTTAGAACACATTCACATATCATCAGTTCAGGAGGATCCCTTCAGTGAAGAGGCCCCGCAGCCAAAAAGCGCCACGGATTCGACTGAAGTTGAAATTCCAGTTGTAGTCGACCTGATCATGGAAGTCTTGGTCATCACTCCCGACTGGACAGTACCGTACATTGCATACATCCTAAGGAAAGAGCTCCCTAAGTTTGAAAAAATCCTACCGAGTGGAGAGCAGTCCTCCCACTCGGGGCCTTAGCTGCAGTCCAGTACTCGCCTAAGTTCTCTCACTGGAGGACTTAGCTGCAGTTAGGCACTCGCCTAAGTTTGAAAAAATCCTACCGAGTGGAGAGCAGTCCTCCCACTCGGGGGCTTAGCTGCAGTCCAGTACTCGCCTAAGTTCTCTCACTTGAGGACTTAGCTACAGTCAGGCACTCGCCTAAGTTTGAAAAAATCCTACCAAGTGGAGAGCAGTCCTCCCACTCGGGGGCTTAGCTGCAGTACAGTACTCGCCTAAGTTCTCTCACTTGAGGACTTAGCTGCAGTCAGGCACTTGCCTAAGTTTGAAAAAATCCTACCGAGTGGAGAGCAGTCCTCCCACTCGAGGGCTTAGCTGCAGTCCAGTACTCGCCTAGATTCTCTCACTTGAGGACTTAGCTGCAGTCAGGCACTCACCTAAGTTTGAAAAAATCCTACCGAGTGGAGAGCAGTCCTCCCACTCGGGGGCTTAGCTGCAGTCCAGTACTCGCCTAAGTTCTCTCACTTGAGGACTTAGCTGCAGTCAGGCACTCGCCTAAGTTTGAAAAAAAATCCTACTGAGCGGAGAGCAGTCCTCCCACTCGGGGGCTTAGCTGTAGTCCAGTACTCGCCTAAGTTCTCTCACTTGAGGACCTAGCTGCAGTCAGGCACTCACCTAAGTTTGAAAAAATCCTACCGAGTGGAGAGCAGTCTTCCCACTCGGGGGCTTAGCTGCAGTCCAGTACTCGCCTAAGTTCTCTCACTTCAGGACTTAGCTGCAGTCAGGCACTCGCCTAAGTTTAAAACACATCCTGCTTTGCAGCAACAAGGGGCAGGTCGACTACCGCCTCCTCCTTGGGGAGCTTCGCCACAAATACAACGTGCACTTCATCCTGCTCTGCAGTAACAAGGGGCAGGTCGACTGCCACCTCCTCCTTAGGGAGCTTCGCCACAAATACAACATGCGCTCCGTCGCTGACCCGCAAGGGCGACGAGGTGCAGGTCGACTGCTACCGTATCCTTTGGGGCCGCGCCGCAAAATACAAAGGTTGTCTCGAATAAAGAACGATTTCCACTCGACGGGGAATGCATAAAGATATTCAACGATAAACCAAGTTCGGATAAATCCTAAAAGTTTCTGGACCACAGATCAAAGTGCTCGGGCATTCAGCCCGAAAGAGTTTAACGGTTACAAAAACCACTCGGCATTCTGAGGCAAATTTAAGGTGAGGCATAAAAGTTTGTTCACTCCACAGGAGGAGGGCTGGAAGGCTCGACAAACTCATCCAGGTCGACGCCGTCGGCTATCCAAGTGGCTGCAGCGATGAAAGTCTCCATAAAAGTTCGGAAGTCATGTTTCTGGGTGTTGGCGACCTTGATTGCTGCCAGTTTTTCTTGTCGCACCTCCTTGCAGTGGACACGAACCAAAGACAGAGCCACATCAGCGCCACACCGAGCAGCAGACTTCTTCCACTCCTGCACTCGGTCAGGGATTTCATTTAGTCGAGTCATCAGGGACTCAAGATCATTTTGGAGCACAGCCTCTGGCCAAAGTGTCGGGTTGATCTGCGACATGGCGACCTTCAATCGAGCCAAGTAGTCCACGACACCGTCAATGCGGGATTCCAGTCGGAGCGGATTCATGGCAGTTTCATCTTTCACAGGAGAATTGATTGGATCCAAACCAGGTTCGATCCGCCCAGTCTCCTCCTCGAAGTTCTGGCGAAACTCTGCATCACGATCCAAGGATAAGTCAATTTACATACGCCGAGTCGACACAAAAAAAATCAGTCGGAACAAAATGTGCACCTTCAAGCTTGATGAACAACTTCTTGGCAAGACACCTCAGGTAGCTCTCCAGATCGTCCCTCCTGCGAGCAATGCTTTCCATCTTCTCGCCCAGGATGAGATTCTCCTTCTTCTAGCGCGAGCACTCCTTGTTGGCATCATTCAGAGCAGACTTCAGCCTAGTATTCTCTTCTTCCAACTAGCCGACCGAAGCCAGTTTCTGTGCAGCTAGAGCGGTTTTGTCGTCAGCCTCCTTTCGAGCAGCATCCAAATCCTGGTCCTTCTTCACCAGAGCTTCTCTCAGTTTTTCTACAAAGAAATGATGCCTGATTCAGAAAGAGCAGAAGGGAACTCAAGCTTAAGACGGACCATTCGACAAATTCGTCTTACCAGTGGCGTCGTCCTTGACCCTTTGCAGCTCTGTCTTGGCCAGCTCCAAGTCAAGGTTCAGTTGGATCTGCTGTTTCTCTAAGTCAGCAAAGCGAGCCCCAAGATCACAAGATTTCTGAAATCAAAGGGGAGAAGTTATTTTTACAGCAAAAAAGTTATTAAGGCTATGGTCGACTGCCCGCAGTCCACCATAGCCTCGGGGACTACACCCAGCGGGTGCACTTTGCGTGCCCCCACTGGTTCTGATCCCACTCGACCGGTCCGCCAGAGTCGAGTGCAGGGAGTAAAAAAAAGAAGCTCAGACCACAGTCGACTGCCAGCAGTCGACCGCGGTCTCGAGGACTACACCCAGTGGGTGCACTTGGCGTGCCCCCACCGGTTCTGATCCCACTCGACCAGACCGAGTGGAAGAGACAAACTATCAATTCGGTTTACACTCGACAAGATACAAAGACTATATCGACTGCCCGCAGTCCACCGCAGTCTCGGGGACTACACCCAGTGGGTGCACTCAGCGTGCCCCCACTAATTTAAAGTTCAAGCAACGCACCCAGTGGGTGTACTAACGCAAAAAAAATCAGAAAGGAGTCTTTAGATATCATATCCTAACAGAACAAGCGGCGACCAACTAACCTGAACGTTGCTTTGGAGAGCCGAGCTGGCGTCGTAGGCAGCCTAACTGGCGTCTCGCACCATCTTCATCTTCTCCATCACGACACCCGCCTGGCGTATAGCTTCCCTGGCAGCGTTCACTTCGTCCTCCGGGACATGATGGGTTGCAAAAACCAAGGGTGGGTCGACAGAGGCCTGAGCAGTCGATGAAGAAGGCAAGGCACTCGACAGTGGCACGGCGAAGGTAACAGAACCCCGATTGGTGTCGCCAGTGTCCTGAACGACTGGTTCCACCCTTGGTGTCGACTGTAGCGCCTCGCTTGTAGGAGCTTGCCTACTCTTCCTCGTCAAAGGCCTCTCGGGCTCTTCATCATCGTCAGGGAGGTCAATAACGTTGGGAGCTGTGCAGAGTTCAATTGCCAAAGTCACATCACCCAATGATGCACATTGCAATTGGATCGACCAAACAAAGACAGTATGGCAGAAATCATACCCAGATTAGAAGTGACCGCATCCTCCATCACCTTGTCCTCGTCCCTGTAAGATGAGGTCCCCGAAGTGGCAGCGCTGACAGTCCCAGAGCCCGTTCAGTTAAAACAAGAAAAACAAACAGCATGAAGCGTCGAGTGAACACGAAAGGAGGCACTCACGCAGAAGCAACGGGGATGTCGATCTTAATCTTCGGCAACGCCTTCCGAGTCTTCGGCTCTGCAACTTTGGGGTGCTTTGGCGCTTTCTCAGTCGGGGTTGGTGAAGAGACCCGAGGACACTTCGAAGACTGACCAGCCTGAGCAGTTACCTTTTCATGGGCACTCGGTCGTTCTTGGTCGAGCTTGGATCGCCTCTCCCGGCGAGGAGGCAACTCGACTTCTTCTCCATCACTTGAGTCATCGCTTCCTCCACCCCCTTCACCGTCGGAAGTCCACTCGCCACTGTCGTCGCCGCTCGCCTCGCCTTCCAGAGCTTGCTCTTGCTCTCCGTTGGGCATTGAATACATTTCAATAATTGCTTGAAAGAAAGCAGGGAGAGCAAAGTCAGTCAACGCAGTGTATACAGGAGCGAATTCAAATTACAAAGCAAAAATTCAGAATCAGACCTTCTCTGGTGCATGAGACTGGTCGAATGGAGGGACTCTCCTGGCTCCCCTGGGGTTGTCCTTGTTCCCGGTAATGCCCGACAGCCACTTCTCCAGTGTGTCGTCGTCGACCTCCTCCGGGTGGATCCGAGTGGAGTCTTCAAGACCCGAATACATCCACATCGAATGGTCTCAGGCTTGAAGAGGCTGGATGCGCCGCTGAAAGAAGACCTCCAAGAGATCCATACCGGTGACCCCGTCACGGATAAGCTGGACCACTCGATCGACCAGCACCCTCACCTGCGCCTTCTCCTCCGGGAGCACCTTCAAAGGGGAGGGTTTCCTCACTCGGTCCATGGTAAAGGGAGGGAGGCCAGTCGACTGCCCTAGCGTCGACTGGTCCTTACAGTAAAACCAGGTCGACTGCCATCCGCGGACTGAGTCGGGAAGAATCATGGCCAGAAAAGAACTTTTCCCTCTCATCTGGATACCAAGACCCCCACACATCTGAATCACTTGCGTCCTCTCGTCACTCGGGTTAGCCTTTTTCACCGTCTGGGAGCGACAAGTGAAAATGTGCTTGAAAAGACCGCAGTGAGGCCGGCAACCCAGGAAGAAATGAAAGCGGTGAGATAAACGATTGTGTTGGGAGTAAAGTGGTGGAGTTGTGCCCCAAAGAAGTTCAGAAACCCTCGAAAGAAAGGATGAGGAGGCAAGGAAAATCCACGGTCGACATGGGTGGCAAGAACAACATGCTCACCCTCCTGAGGTTGCGGCTCAGATTCCTTCCCCGAAAGCCACGCGAGTCATAGGGGATCAGCCCCCCTTCGGCCAGGTCGTCGAGGTCTTATTGGGTGATCCTCGAGTGGATCCAGTCGCCCTGGATCCAGCCCTTCGGCAGGCCGGTTCGCGAGGAAGATCCGCCCCGACTGGTCGCCTTCCCCTTTGACCTCGCCGTCGCCTTCTTTGCCCGCTCCAGAGCCGCCGTCTTCTCCTTCCCCATTGTCGCCGGCGACACGCGTACGGAGCGGTGGCGCTGGGGCGAGAGCGAGCACAGCGGAGGGGCGTGAAGAGGAGAGGAGGTAATGGGAACGCACTGTTCGGGAGACCCCGGTCCAACACCTTATATGAGGCCGCTTCCGAGTGGCTGACGGGTAGGCCCAGGTGGCTCTTTCAAATACGGTAACAATCGCGAGCGCGATACATGGCGAAAAAGGTGGCGCGGGGATCGAGGCGGCTCCGCTCTATCCCATCCGATTACTGTGGCCTCCCCCGTCCCGCGCGCTTCCCAAAATTCGGATCCCACGAAATCCGCGAACAGTAGAACAACTTGTCAAACCAAAGATCTCCTCCACGCCATCACTCGGAGCTTTTCAAGTAAAGAAACTCACTCAACAAAGAATTAAGAATGGATCAAGGCGACTAGAAAGGAAGTCGCTGTCAACACTCAGTTTCATTGATCTGAAACAAGATATGCTCATGGCATGAAAAACGAGTTGGAAAAATGCTCAAACCCTGTCCCACTCAAACCTCGATCCATTCGGGGGCTAATGATGAAGCTATGTACCTAGGGTAGGGTCATGGACCTGTCCAAACTGACCTACCCAAGGACATCTCCAGAAGAAATCATCTTTCAATCGACTTGAAGGTGTCTCACTCGACAGACTTGAAGATACTCGACCAAGAAGCAATCACTCGACCAAGACCAGGCCACTCGACGGTCAGGTGACCTAAAGGCGCTCCGCATGCTAACGGTCGATTATTAAGTAGCTTTTATGGTCATCATAGCACTTTATTACTAGCGTTACCAGTAACGCCCTGCCTTAATGTACATTGAACCCTTTGTATCGTGGGCTGGCTGGGGTCTTGGCGCACTCTATATAAGCCACCCCCTCCTCCGAAACAAGGGTTCGCACGCCTGTAATTCACACACGCATAATCTAGTCGACCGCCTCCGGGCTCCGAGACGTAGGGATATTACTTCCTCCAAGAAGGGCCTGAACTCGTAAATCTTGCGTTCCTACAACTCCTCTATAGCTAAGATCTTGCCTCTCCATACTTACCCCCCTACATCACTGTCAGACTTAGAACCACGACAGCAGCCTCACACCGCAGCGAACCAGTGAACCCTCGTACTCCTCTACGCATGGGCATCCACTTCCGCGTCTTCCCCGGCTCCATGTCATCCCCTTCCTAGGCCTCGCTGTCATCCACCGCCCTGGTGCTCTCGGCGCGGCGTGGTCAACATGGTCAAGGAACGGCTTCCATCGGACATGGACTATACGTGGAGAGGCTGACAGCTGGGTCCATGGCCGCAGCAAGGAAGTGCCTCCTTATTACGTGCAAAATAATTATTCCTCCACCTGACAGCGGGACCCACCGGACGGGCCACCGTATTTCGCCCCCTGACTGCTGGGACCCACCAGCTACATCTTTGCACGCAAGGAAGTGCCTGACAGTCGGGACCCACCTGGTCAAAGCGTACGTAGCGTTGTCATTCTGGTCGTGAACGTGTACGTACATATATACTGGTCGATGTAGAGGTGTGCACGTGTCGTAGTAGAGGCGGCCAGGGTGCAAGAAAGAAAATACGGCCACGTATGTGTACATACAGGCGGGGTCTCGAACGCCTACTCGCGCATACGTACGGCCAGGGCTCGTGTACATGGCTGGGTAGGAACAGAGAAACAGCGTCGTCGTCGTGTTCATGGGGAGGCAATGGAATGCATCGTGTTCATGGGGAGGCAACGGAATGCATCGTGTTCATGGGGAGGCAACAGAACGCGTGGGAGCCAACCGGCTGGGTCAGAACGGAATGCGTGGTCGTGTTCATCGGGAGGGCTTGGACGGAACAGGCGATGGAAATGAGGCCTGGCGTCCCAAAAACGGAGGAAACGGCCTTGTGTTCGACCGGCCACGTTCGAAACGGGATCCTGTTCATCGGGAGGGGTCTGGCGTACCGCAAAACGGAGGAAATGGACCTCCTACAGTTGAAACGGGGGTCCTGTTGATCGAGAGGGGTGTGGCGTATCATAAAACGGACGAAACGGACTTGTGTTGGAGTGCTACGGTCAAAACGGGGGTCCTGTTCATCGGGAGGGGTGTGGCGTACCGCAAAACGGGACTCCACGGGATACTGTTCATCTCCACCGTCGACCTCCTCCAGCCTCCACGAGCTACTGTTCATCCACCGTCGACCTCCTCCAGCCTCCACTTGCGACTGTTCATCCACGGGCTCCTGTTCATCCAGCCTCCACCGCGCGCTACTCCACCGGCTACTGTTCAACCAGCCCTCTCCATGGGCTCCTGTTCAACCACCCCTCCACGGGCTACTGTTCATCCTGCCCTACTATTCATCCAGCCCTCCACGGGGTCCTGTTCATCCAGCCCCAACCGGCTCGATCGATCGGGGTCCTGTTCATCCAGAGGCAACACCATGGGGTCCTGTTCATCCATCCCCACCAGGAACTGTTCATCCACCCCCCCCCCCCCCCCGCGACGCTCACTGTTCATCCAAAGGCAGCATCGATCGGCTTCAGTTAGCAGCAGTAGCGAAGGAATCGCTCGATCGAGTTTAGTTAACAGCCATCGATCGATCGCTCGGTTCAGTAACGCGTAGCCTGCAGTGCAATTGCTCGGGTTCAGTTAGAGCCCAACGCCTCGCTCGGGTTCAGTTAGAGCCAACACCTCGCACACACGCGCGTACGTGTACGAGAGAAACGCGCATCGCTCGGCCCCCGACCTCCCACCGTAACCGGGAACTCCCCGAAATTTTCCTCGCCCTCGCTTCTACCATAGTTTTTTCCGTCATGGACGGCCCAAAGAATGTCATGCAGCTGCGTCTCCGGCCCGCCCAGGATGAAAAGCCCATTTTCTGTCATGATTTTTTGTCATAGAAGTAGGGGCCCACCACATCTATGATGATACCGGGTTTTGTCACAATTATCGTCATAGAAGTGTCATATGTATGACAGAAAAACATTTCGTTCGGCCCAAAATGTCACGGATGTGCCTTTTTTGTAGTGAATATTAGCTATACCCAATACTTAAGTACGATCATATTGCCTCCTAGTTGGTGCTTTTTATAAGAGAAGATGGAGACTCAAATTTCAAAATAAAAATTGCATAAAGTAAAAGATAGGCCCTTCATAGAGGGAAGTAGGGATTTGTAGAGGTGCCAGAGCTCAAAGCGAAAAAATTTGAGATAAAAACATTTTGGGAGGTGTATCCATCCCACCAACGAAAATAACTTAGAGTTACGAACACTTTCCATGCTAGATATGCCTGAAGGAAATATGCCCTAGAGGCAAAAATAAAGTTGTTGTTTATATTTCCTTATATCATGATAAATGTTTTTTATTCATGCTAGAATTGTATTAACCGGAAACTTAGTACATGTGTGAATACATAGACAAACAGAGTGTCACTAGTATGCCTCTACATTGACTAGCTCGTTAATCAAAGATGGTTAACTTTCCTCACCATAGACATGAGTTGTCATTTGATGAACGGGATCACATCACTAGAGAATGATGTGATTGACTTGACCCATCCATTAGCTTAGGACTATGATTGTTTAGTTTATTGCTATTGCTTTCTTCATGACTTATACATGTTCCTATGACTATGAGATTATGCAACTCCCGAACATCGTAGGAACACTTAGTGTGCTATCAAACGTCACAACGTAAATGGTTACTATAAAGATGCTCTACATGTGTCTTCAATGGTGTTTGTTGAGTTGGCATAGATCGAGATTAGGATTTGTCACTCTGTGTATCAGAGAGGTATCTCTGGGCCCTCTCGGTAATGCACATCACTATAAGACTTGCAAGCAATGTGACTAATGAGTAAGTTGCAGGATGTTGCATTACGGAACGAGTAAAGAGACTTGCTGGTAACGAGATTGAACTAGGTATTGAGATACCGACGATCGACTCAGGCAAGTAACATACCGATGACAAAGGGAACAACGTATGTTGTTATGCGGTTTGACTGATAAAGATCTTCATAGAATATGTAGGAACGAGCATGAGCATCTAGGTTCCGCTATTGGTTATTGACCGGAGATGAGTCTCGGTCATGTCTACATAGTTCTCGAACTCGTATGGTCCGCATGATTAACATTCGATGATGACCGGTGTTATGAGTTTATGTGTTTTGATGTACCGAAGGTAGTTCAGAGTCCCTAATATGATCACGGACATGACGAGGAGTCTCGAAATGGTCGAGACATAAAGATTGATATATTGGAAGGCTATGTTTGGACACTGGAATGGTTTAGGATCGACAAAACCTTCTCGTTGCATCATATACAACTCTTCTTTAAGAAATCCATTAAGGAATACAGTTTTGTCATCCATTTGCCAGATTTCATAAAATGCGCAACTGCTAACATGATTCAGATAGACTTTTAAGCATCTATACGAGTGAGAAAATCTCATCGTAGTCAACACCTTGAACTTGTCGAAAACATTTTGCGACAATTCGAGCTTTGTAGATAGTAACACTACTATCAGCGTCTGTCTTCCTCTTGAAGATCCATTTATTCTTAATGACTCACCAATCATCAGGCAAGTCAATCAAAGTCCATACTTTGTTCTCATACACGGATCCCATTCAAATTTCATGGCCTCAAGCCATTTCCCGGAATCTGGACTCATCATCGCTTCCTCATAGTTCGTAGGTTCGTCATGGTCTAGTAACATGACTTCCATAAAGAATTGCCGTACCACTCTAGTGCGGACCATACTCTGGTTGTCCTACGAGGTTCGGTAGTAACTTAATCTGAAGTTTCATGATCATCATCATTAGCTTCCTCACTAACTGGTGTAGAGATCACTAGAACTTATTTCTGTGATGAACTACTTTCCAATTTGGGAGAATGTACAATTACCTCATCAAGTTCTACATTCCTCCCACTCACTTCTTTCGAGAGAAACTCCTTCTCTAGAAAAACTCCAAACTTAGCAACAAAAGTCTTGCCTTCGGATCTGTGATAGAAGGTGTACCCATCAGTCTCCTTTGGGTATCCTATGAAGACACATTTCTCCGATTTGGGTTTGAGCTTATCAGGATGAAACTTTTTCACTAAGCATCGCAACCCCAAACTTTAAGAAATGACAACTTTGGTTTCTTGCCAAACCACAGTTCTTATGGTGTCGTCTCAACGGATTTAGATGGTGCCCTATTTAATGTGAATGCAGCTGTCTCTAATGCATAACCCCAAAATGATAGTGGTAAATCAGTATGAGACATCATAGATTGCACCATATCTAGTAAAGTGCGATTACGACATTCAGACACACCATTACGCTATGGTGTTCCAGGTGGCATGAGTTGCGAAACTATTTTGCATTGTTTCAAATGAAGACCAAACTCGTAACTCAAATATTCTCCTCCATGATCAGATCGTAGAAACTTTATTTTCTTGTTACGATGATTTTCCACTTCACTCTAAAATTCTTTGAACTTTTCAAATGTTTTAGACTTATGTTTCATCAAGTAGATATATCCATATCTGCTCAAATCATCTCTGAAGGTCAGAAAATAACGATAGCCACCGCGAGCCTCAACACTCATTGGACCGCATACATCAGTATGTATTATTTCCAATAAGTCAGTTGCTCGCTCCATTGTTATGGAGAACGGAGTCTTAGTCATCTTGCCCATGAGGCATGGTTCGCAAGCATCAAGTGATTCATAATCAAGTGATTCCAAAAGTCCATCGGCATGGAGTTTCTTCATGCGCTTTACACCAATATGACCTAAACGGCAGTGCCACAAATAAGTTGCACTATTATTATGAAATTTTCATCTTTTTGCTTCAATATTATAAATATGTGTATCACTGTGATCGAGATTCCATAAACCATTCACCTTGGGTGTATGACCACAAAAGGTTTTATTCATGTAAACAGAATAACAATTATTCTTTGACTTAAATTAATAACCGTATTGCAATAAACATGATCCAATCATATTATGCTCAACGCAAACACCAAATAACATTTATTTTAGGTTCAACACTAATCCCGAAGGTAAAGGGAGTGTGTGATGGTGATCTTATCAACCTTGGAATTACTTCCAACACACATCGTCACCTCGTCCTCAACTAGTCTTTGTTTATTTTGCAACTCCCATTTCGAGTTACTACTTTTAGCAACTGAACCAGTATCAAATACCGGGGAGTTTGCTATAAACACTAGTAAAGTACACATCAATAACATGTATATCAAATATACCTTTGTTCACTTTGCCATCCTTCTTATCCACCAAGTATCTAGGGAGGTTCCACTTCCAGTGACCATTTCCTTTGCAGTAGAAGCACTCAGTTTCAGGCTTGGGTCTAGCTTTGGGCTTCTACATGGGAGTGGCAACTTGCTTGCCATTATTCTTGAAGTTCCCTTTCTTTCCCTTGCCCTTTTACTTGAAACTAGTGGTCTTGTCAACCATCAACATTTGATGCTTTTCTTGATTTCTACCTTTGTTGATTTCAGCATCACGAAGTGCTTGGGAATCGTTTCCGTTATCCCTTGCATATTATAGTTCATCACGAAGTTCTAGTAACTTGGTGATAGTGACTAGAGAACTCTGTCAATCACTATATTATCGGGAAGATTAACTCCCACTTGATTCGAGTGATTGTAGTACTCAGACATTCTGAGCACATGCTCACTCGTTGAGCTATTCTCCTCCATCTTGTAGGCAAAGTACTGTCAGAGGTCTCATACCTCTTAACACGGGCATGAGTATGAGATACCGATTTCAACTCTTCGAACATCTTATATGCTCCATGGCGTTCAAAACATTTTTGAAGTCCCGGTTCTAAGCCGTAAAGCATGTGCACTAAACTATCAAGTAGTCATCATACCGAGCTTGTCAAACGTTCATAACGTCTGCATCTGCTCCTGTAATAGGTCTGTCACCTAGCTGTGTATCAAGGATATAATTCTTCTGTGCAACAATGAGGATAATCCTCAGATCACAGACCTAGTCCGCATCATTGCTATTATCATGTTTCAACATAGTTTTTCTCTAGGAACATATCAAAAAAACTGGGAGCTACATTGCGAGCTATTGATCTACAACATAGTTATGCAAATACTATCAGGACTAAGTTCATGACTAATTAAAGTTCAATTAATCATACTACTTAAGAACTCCCACTTAGATAGACATCCCTCTAGTAATCTAAATGATCACGTGATCCAAATCAACTAAACCATGTCCGATCATCACGTGAGATGGAGTAGTTTTCAATGGTGAACATCATTATGTTGATCATATCTACTATATGATTCACGCTCGACCTTTCAGTCTCCAGTGTTCCGAGGCCATATCTGCATATGCTAGGCTCGTCAAGTTTAACCCGAGTATTCCGCGTGTGCAAAACTGGCTTGCACCTGGTGTATGTGAACATGGAACTTATCACACCCGATCATCACGTGGTGTCTCGGCACGACGAACTGTCGCAACGGTGCATACTCAGGGAGAACACTTATACCTTGAAATTTAGTGAGAGATCATCTTATAATGCTAACGCCAAACTAAGCAAAATAAGATGCATAAAGGATAAACATCACATGCAATCAAAATATGTGACATGATATGGCCATGATCATCTTGCGCCTTTGATCTCCATCTCCAAAGTACCATCACCGGCATGACACCATGATCTCCATCATCTTGATCTCTATCAATGTGTCATCACATGGTCGTCTCGCCAACTATTGCTATCGCACAGCGATAAAGTAAAGCAATTATTTGGCGCTTGCATCTTAGGCAATAAGGAGACAACCATAAGGCTTCTGCCAGTTGTCGATAACTTCAACAAAACATGATCATATCATACAACAACTTATATCTCATCACGTCTTGACCATATCACATCACAACAAGCCCTGCAAAAACAAGTTAGACGTCCTCTACTTTGTTGTTGCAAGTTTTACGTGGCTGCTACGGGCTGAGCAAGAACCGTTCTTACCTACGCATCAAAAACCACAACGCGGTATAGTGATTGCTTTTTGATCTTCAGAAAGAACCATGTTCATTGAATCTGATACAACTAAAGCTGGAGAAACAGACACCCACTAGCCACCTGTGTGCGAAGCACGTCGGTAGAACCAGTCTCGCGTAAGCGTACACGTAATGTTGGTCTGGGCCGCTTCATCCAACAATGCCGCTGAATCAAGAATCAACTAGTGATGGCAAGCAATATGTATATACCCATGCCCACAACTCCTTTGTGTTCTACTCGTGCATACAACATCTACGCATAAACCTGGCTCTGATACCATTGTTGAGGAACATAGTAATTTCAAAAAAAATCCTACGCACACGCAAGATCATGGTGATGCATAGCAACGAGAGGGGAGAGTATCGTCTATGTACCCTCGTAGACCGTAAGCGGAAGCGTTATGACAACGCGGTTGATGTAGTCATACGTCTTCATGATCGACCGATCTAGCACCAAAGGTACGGCACCTCCACGATCTGCACACGTTCGGCTCGGTGACGTCCCGCGAAATCACGATCCAATAGAGCTTCGAGGGAGAGCTTCGTTAGCACGACGGCGTGATAACAATGATGATGTTGCTACCGGAACAGGGCTTCGCCTAAGCACCACTATGATATTACCGAGGTGGATTATGGTGGAGGGGGGCACCGCACCTGGCTAAAGATCAATGATCAACTTGTGTGTCTATGGGGTGTCCCCCTCCCTCGTATATAAAGGAGTGGAGGAGGGGGCGGCCCTCTACTATGGCGCGCCCTGGGGAGTCCTACTCCCACCGGGAGTAGGATTCCCCCCTTCCATGTAGTATGAGTAGAAGAGAAGGAAGGGGAAGGGAGAAGAGAAGGAAGGAGGGGGAGCCGCCCCTCCCCCTAGTCCAATTCGGACTAGGCCTTGGGGGCGCGTGGCCTCCCCTAGGCAGCCCCTCTCTCTCTGCTAATGTTGGGGAACGTAGTAATTTCAAAAAAAATCCTACGCACACGCAGGATCATGGTGATGCATAGCAACAAGAGGGGAGAGTGTTATCTACGTACCCTCGTAGACCGTTCGCGGAAGCATTATATCAACGCCGTTGATGTAGTCATACATCTTCACGATCCGACCGATCCAAGTACCGAAAGCACGACACCTCTGAGTTCTGCACACGTTCGGCTCGGTGATGTCCTCGCCTTCTCGATCCAGCAAGAGGGGCGAAGTAGTAGATGAGTTCCGGCAGCACGACGGCGTGGTGACGGTGTTGGTGAAGAACAATCTTCGCAGGGCTTCGCCTATGCACTACGAAAACTATGACGGAGGATAAACTAGAGGGGACGGGGTTGCCGGCACACGGCTTGGTGTTTCTTGATGTGTCTTGGGTGCTAGCCCTACCCCTCTATTTATATGTTGAGCCTTGGGGTCGAAACTTGGAGTAAAAGCCACCACAAGGTCGGTTTCACCCGAAAGGCAAGAGTCCTTCTCGGACTCCAGGGCCAGACGCCAGGGTTCCCGGCGTATGGACCCAAATGCCAGGGACCCTGGTGTCTGGCCCCTGGACTCCGCAAAACTTCCTTTTGCGCTTTCCAAAAACCTTGTGGGCTTTCCCCCTTTGGCCCAAATAAAGTGTTCTCGTACCCAAACATTTCGGGAAACATCCGGAACCCCTTCCGATGACCAAACACTATTATCCCATATATCAAACTTTATCTCCGGACCATTTCGGAGTTCCTCGTCATGTCCGTGATCTCATCCCGGACTCCGAACAACATTCGGTCACCAACAACATAACTCATAGTACTATATCGTCAACGAACGTTAAGCGTGCTGACCCTACGGGTTTGAGAACTATGTAGACATGACCGAGACACCTCTCTGGTCAATAACCAATAGTGGGACCTGGATGCCCATATTGGCTCCTACATATTCTACGAAGATCTTTATCGGTCAGACCGCATAACAACTTACGTTGTTCCCTTTGTCATCGGTATGTTACTTGCCCGAGATTCGATCGTCGGTATCTCAATACCTAGTTCAATCTCGTTACCGGCAAGTCTATTTACTCATTCTGTAATACATCATCCCGCAACTAACTCATTAGTTGCAATGCTTGCAAGGCTTATAGTGATGTGCATTACCGAGTGGGCCCAGAGATACCTCTCCGACAATCAGAGTGACAAATCCTAATCTCGAAATACGCTAACCCAACAAGTACCTTCAGAGACACCTGTAGAGCACCTTTATAATCACCCAGTTACGTTGTGACGTTTGGTGGCACACAAAGTGTTCCTCCGGTAATGGGAGTTGCATAATCTCATAGTCATAGGAACATGTATAAGTCATGAAGAAAGCAATAGCAACAAACTAAACGATCAAGTGCTAAGCTAACAGAATGAGTCAAGTCAATCACATCATTCTCCTAATGATGTGATCCCGTTAATCAAATGGCAACTCATGTCTAAGGTTAGGAAACTTAACCATCTTTGATCAACGAGCTAGTCAAGTAGAGGCATACTAGTGACACTCTGTTTGTCTATGTATTCACACAAGTATTATGTTTCGGGTTAATGCAATTCTAGCATGAATAATAAACATTTATCATGATATAAGGAAATAAATAATAACTTTATTATTGCCTCTAGGGCATATTTCCTTCACCTAAAGCCCAATAAGGCCCATATACTCCCCGGCGAATTCCCGTAACTCGCTGGTACTCCGGTAAATACCCGAACCACTCAGAACCTTTCTGATGTCCGAATATAGCCTTCCAATATATCGATCTTTATGTCTCGAACATTTCGAGACTCCTCTTCATGTCCCCGATCTCATCCTGGACTCCGAACAACCTTCGGTACATCAAAACACATAAACTCATAATACCGTTCATCACCGAACGTTAAGTGTGCGAACCCTACGGGTTCGAGAACTATGTAGACATGACTGAGACTCATCTGCAGTCAATAACCAACAGCGGAACCTAGATTCTCATATTGGCTCCTACATATTCTACGAAGATCTTTATCGGTCAAACCGCAAAACAACTTATGGTGTTCCCTTTGTCATCGGTATGTTACTTACCCGAGATTCGATCGTCGGTATCTCAATACCTAGTTCAATATCGTTACCGGCAAGTCTCTTTACTCGTTCTGTAATGCATCATCCCGCAACTAACTCATTAGTTACATTTCTTGCAAGGCTTATAGTGATGTGCATTACCGAGAGGACCCAGAGATACATCTTCGACAATTGGAGTGACAAATCATAATCTCGGTCTATGCCTACTCAACAAGTACCATCGGAGACACCTGTAGAGCACCTTTATAATCACCCAGTTATGTTGTGATGTTTTTGTAGCACACAAAGTGTTCCTCCGATATTCGGGAGTTGCATAATCTCATAGTCAGAGGAACATGTATAAGTCATGAAGAAAGCAGTAGCAACAAACTAAACGATCATCATGCTAAGCTAACGGAATGGGTCAAGTCAATCACATCATTCTCTAATGATGTGATCCCGTTAATTAAATGACAACTCATGTCTATGGCTAGGAAACTTAACCATCTTTGATTCAATGAGCTAGTCAAGTAGAGGCATACTAGTGACACTCTATTTGTCTATGTATTCACACATGTACTAAGTTTCTGAATAATAAACATTTATCATGATATAAGGAAATAAGTAATAACTTTATTATTGCCTCTAGGGCATATTTCCTTCAAAAGGAGTTGTGGGCGTGGGTATATACATATTGCTTGCCATCACTAGTTGATTCTTGATTCAACGCTATTTTTGGATGAAGCGGCTCAGACCGACATTACGCGTACGTTTACGCGAGACTGGTTCTACCGACGTGCTTCGCACACAGGTGGCTAGTGGGTGATAGTTTCTCCAACTTTAGTTGAATCGGATTCAATGAACAGGGTTCTTTCTGAAGATCAAAAAGCAATCACTATACCGCGTTGTGGTTTTCATGCGTAGATAAGAACGGTTCTTGCTAAACCCGTAGCAGCCACGTAAAACTTGCAACAACAAAGTAGAGGACGTCTAACTTGTTTTTGCAAGGCATGTTGTGATGTGATATGGTCAAGACGTGATGATATATAATTTGCTGTATGAGATGATCATGTTTTGCAACACAGTTATCGGCAACTGGCAGGAGCCATATGGTTGTCGCTTTATTGTATGAAATGCAATCGCCATGTAATTGCTTTACTTTATTACTAAGCGGTAGCAATAGTCGTAGAAGCAATAGATGGCGAGACGACAACGATGCTACGATGGAGATCAAGGTGTCAAGCCGGTGACGATGATGATCATAACGGTGCTTTGGAGATGGAGATCAAAGGCACAAGATGATGATGGCCATATCATGTCACTTATATTGATTGCATGTGATGTTTATCCTTTATGCATCTTATTTTTCTTAGTACGACGGTAGCATTATAAGATGATCTCTCACTAAATTTCAAGGTATAAGTGTTCTCCCTGAGTAAGCACCGTTGCTACAGCTCGTCGTGCCGAGACACCACGTGATGATCGGGTGTGATAGGCTCTACGTTCACATACAACTAGTGCAAGCCAGCTTTGCACAAGTAGAATACTCGGGTTAAACTTGACGAGCCTAGCATATGCAGATATTGCCTCGGAACACTGAAACCGAAAGGTTAAGCGTGAATCATATAGTAGATATGATCAACATAGTGATGTTCACCATTGAAAACTACTCCATCTCACGTGATGATCGGACATGGTTTAGTTGATATGGATCACATGATCACTTAGATGATTAGAGGGATGTCTATCTAAGTGGGAGTTCTTAAGTAATATGATTAAATTCAACTTTAATTTATCATGAACTTAGTGCATGATAGTATTTTGCATGTCTATGTTGTTGTAGATAAATGGCTTGTGTTGTTGTGCCGTTGAATTTTAATGTGTTCCTAGAGAAAGCTAAGTTGAAAGATGGTGGTAGCAATTACACGGATTGGGTCTGTAACTTGAGGATTATCCTCATTGCTGCACAGAAGAATTATGTCCTGGAAGCACCACTAGGTGACAAGCCTGCTGCAGATGCTGCTAACGACGTTAAGAATGTCTGGCAAAGCAAAGCTGGTGACTAGTCGATAGTTCAGTGTGCCGTGCTTTACGGCTTAGAACCGGGACTTCAACGATGTTTTGAACGTCATGGGGCATATGAAATGTTCCAGGAGTTGAAGTTAATATTTCAAGCAAATGCCCGGATTGAGAGATATGAATTCTCTTCTACAGCTTCAAAATGGAGGAGAATAGTTTTGTTAGTGAACATATACTCAGAATGTCTGGGTACCACAACCACTTGACTCAGCTGGGAGTTAATCTTCCTAATGATAGTGTCATTGACGGAGTTCTTCAATCACTGCCACCAAGCTACAAGAGCGTCATGATGAACTATAATATGCAAGGGATGGATAAGACAATTCCTGAGCTCTTCACAATGCTAAAGGCTGCGGAGATAGAAATCAAGAAGGAGCATCAAGTGTTGATGGTCAACAAGACCACCGGTTTCAAGAAGAAGGGACAAGGGAAGAAGGGGAACTTCAAGAAGAACAGCAAGCAAGTTGCTGCTCAAGTGAAGAAGCCCAAGTCTGGACCTTAGCCTGAGACTGAGTGCTTCTACTGCAAAGGGACTGGTCACTGGAAGCAGAACTGCCCCAAGTATTTGGCGAATAAGAAGGATGGCAAAGTAAAAGGTATATTTGATATACATGTTATTGATGTGTACCTTAATAATGCTCACAGTAGCACCTGGGTGTTTGATACTGGTTCTGTTGCTAATATTTGCAACTCGAAACAGGGGCTACAGATTAAGCGAAGATTGGCTAAGGATGAGGTGACAATGTGCGTGGGAAATGGATCCAAAGTCGATGTGATCATCGTTGGCACGCTACATCTACATCTACCTTCAGGATTAGTTTTAGACCTGAATAATTGTTATTTGGTGCCAGCGTTAAGCATGAACATTATATCTGGATCTTGTTTGATGCTGGACGGTTATTCATTTAAATCATAGAATGATGGTTGTTCTATTTATATGAATAATATCTTTTATGGTCATGCACCCTTGATGAATGGTCTATTTTTACTAAATCTTGATAGTAGTGATACACATGTTCATAGTATTGAAGCCAAAAGATATAAGTTTAATAATGATAATGCAACTTATTTGTGGCACTGCCGTTTAGGTCATATTGGTGTAAAGCGCATGAAGAAACTCCATGTTGATGGGCTTTTGGAATCACTTGATGCTTGCGAACCATGCCTCATGGGTAAGATGACTAAGACTCCGTTCTCCGGAACAATGGAGCGAGCAACAGATTTGTTGGAAATAATACATACTGATGTATGCGGTCCGATGAGTGTTGATGCTCGCGGCGGGTATCGTTATTTCTTTACCTTCACAGATGATTTAAGTAGATATGGGTATATCTACTTGATGAACCATAAGTCTGAAACATTTGAAAAGTTCATAGAATTTCATAGTGAAGTGGAAGATCATCGTAACAAGAAAATAAAGTTTCTACGATCTGATCATGGAGGAGAATATTTGAGTTACGAGTTTGGTCTTCATTTGAAACAATGCAGAATAGTTTCGCAACTCACGCCACCTGGAACACCATAGCGTAATGGTGTGTCTGAATGTCATAATCGCACTTTACTAGATATGGTGCAATCTATGATGTCTCGTATTGATTTACCGCTATCGTTTTGGGGTTATGCATTAGAGACAGCTGCATTCACGTTAAATAGGGCACCATCTAAATCCGTTGAGACGACACCATAAGAACTGTGGTTTGGCAAGAAACCAAAGTTGTCGTTTCTTAAAGTTTGGGGTTGCGATGCTTATGTGAAAAAGTTTCATCCTGATAAGCTCAAACCCAAATTGGATAAATGTGTCTTCATAGGATACCCAAAGGAGAAAGTTGGGTACACCTTCTATCACAGATCCGAAGGCAAGACATTCGTTGCTAAGAATGGATCCTTTCTAGAGAAGGAGTTTCTCTCGAAAGAAGTGAGTGGGAGGAATGTAGAACTTGATGAGGTAATTGTACATTCTCCCAAATTGGAAAGTAGTTCATCACAGAAATCAGTTCTAGTGATCTCTACACCAGTTAGTGAGGAAGCTAATGATGATGATCATGAAACTTCAGATCAAGTTACTACCGAACCTCGTAGGACAACCAGAGTATGGTCCGCACTAGAGTGGTACGGCAATCCTTTCTGGAAGTCATGTTACTAGACCATGATGAACCTACGAACTATGAGGAAGTGATGATGAGTCCAGATTCTGGGAAATGGCTTGAGGCCATGAAATCTGAGATGGGATCCATGTATGAGAACAAAGTATGGACTTTGATTGACTTGCCTGATGATTGGTGAGTCATTAAGAATCAATGGATCTTCAAGAGGAAGACGGACGCTGATAGTAGTGTTACTATCTATGATATGATCGTGGAGGAGAATATTTGAGTTACGACTTTGGTCTTTATTTGAAACAATGCGGAATAGTTTCGCAACTCACGCCACCTGAAACAGCACAGCGTAATGGTGTGTTCGAATGTCATAACCGCACTTTATTAGATATGGTGCGATCTATGATGTCTCTTACTGATTTACCGCTATCGTTTTGGGGTTATGCTTTAGAGACGGATGCATTCATGTTAAATAGGGCACAATTGAAATCCATTGAGACGACACGTTATGAACTGTGGTTTGCAAAAAAAAACAAGTTGTCGTTTCTTAAATTTTGGGGCTGCGATGCTTATGTGAAAAAGATTCAACCTGATAAGCTCGAAGCCAAATCGGAGAAATGTGTCTTCATAGGATACCCAAAGGAGACTGTTGGGTACACCTTCTATCACAGATCCGAAGGCAAGATATTTGTTGCTAAGAATGGATCCTTTCTAGAGAAGGAGTTTCTCTCGAAAGAAGTGAGTGGGAGGAAAGTAGAACTTGATGAGGTAACTATACCTGCTCCCTTATTGGAAAGTATTTCATCACAGAAATCAGTTCCAGTGATTCCTACACCAGTAAGTGAGGAAGCTACTGATGATGATCATGAAACTTCTAATCAAGTTACTACTGAACCTCGTAGGTCAATCAGAGTAAGATCTGCACTAGAGTGGTACGGTAATCCTGTTCTAGAGGTCATCTTATTGACCATCACGAACCTACGAACTATGAGGAAGCGATGATGAGCCCAGATTCCGCGAAATGGCTTGTGCTACCTCTTTTAGCACTGCATTGGTTTTCCCCGAAGAGGAAGGGATGATGCAGCAAAGTAGCGTAAGTATTTCCCTCAGTTTTGAGAACCAAGGTATCAATCCAGTAGGAGGCTACACGCAAGTCCCTCGCACCTGCACAAAACAAATAAATCCTCGCAACCAACGCAAATAGGGGTTGTCAATCCCTATAGGGCCACTTACGAGAGTGAGATCTGATAGATATGATAAGATAATTTTTTTGGTATTTTTATGATAAAGATGCAAAGTAAAATAAAGACAAAATAAATAGCAAAGTAACTAACTAAGTAGTAGGAGATTGATATGATAAAGATAGACCGGGGTGCCATAGGTTTCACTAGTGGCTTCTCTCGAGAGCATAAGTATTCTAGGTGGGTGAACAAATTACTGTTGAGCAATTGATAGAATTGAGCATAGTTATGAGAATATCTAGGTATGATCATGTATATAGGCATCACGTCCGAGACAAGTAGACCGACTCCTGCCTGCATCTACTACTATTACTCCACTCATCGACTGCTATCCAGCATGCATCTAGAGTATTAAGTAAAAACAGAGTAACGCCTTAAGCAAGATGACATGATGTAGAGGGATAGACTCATGCAATATGAAGAAAATCCCATCTTGTTATCCTCGATGGCAACAATACAATACGTGCCTTGCTGCCCTTACTGTCACCGGGAAAGGACACCGCAAGATTGAACCCAAAGCTAAGTACTTCTCCCATTGCAAGAAAGATCAATCTAGTAGGCCAAACCAAACTGATAATTCGAAGAGACTTGCAAAGATAACCAATCATACATAAAAGAATTCAGAGAAGATTCAAATATTATTCATAGATAGACTTGATCATAAACCCACAATTCATCGGTCTCAACAAACACACCGCAAAAAGAAGATTACATCGAATAGATCTCCACAAGAGAGGGGGGGACATTGTATTGAGATCCAAAAAGAGAGAAGAAGCCATCTAGCTACTAACTATGGACCCATAGGTCTGAAGTAAACTACTCACACTTCATTGGAGAGGCTATGGTGTTGATGTAGAAGCCCTCCGTGATCGATGCCCCCTCCGGCGGAGCTCCGGAACAGGCCCCAAGATGGGATCTCATGGATACAGAAAGTTACGGCGATGGAATTAGGGTTTTGGCTCCGTATCTGATCGTTTGGGGGTACGTGGGTATATATAGGAGGAAGAAGTACGTTGGTGGAGCAACAGGGGGCCCACGAGGGAGGAGGGCGCGCCTGGGGGGGGCAGGCGCGCCCCCTACCTCGTGGCCTCCTGTTGATTGGCTTGAAGTAGGGTCCAAGTCTCCTGAGTTGTATTCGGTGAGAAAATTACGTTCCCAAAGGTTTCATTCCGTTTAGACTCCGTTTGATATTCCTTTTCTTTGAAACCCTTAAACAGGCAAAAAACAACAATTCTGGGTTGGGCCTCCGGTTAATAGGTTAGTCCCAAAAATAATATAAAAGTAGATAATAAATCCCAATAATGTCCAAAACAGTAGATAATATAGCATGGAGCAATCAAAAATTACAGATATGTTGGAGACGTATCAAGCATCCCCAAGCTTAATTCCTGCTCGTCCTCGAGTAGGTAAATGATAAAAACAGAATTTTTGATGCGGAGTGCTACTTGGCATAATTTTAATGTAATTCTTCTTAATTGTGGTATGAATATTCAGATCCAAAAGATTCAAGAAAAAAGTTCATATTGACATAAAAATAATAATACTTCAAGCATACTAACAAAGCAATTATGTCTTCTCAAAATAACATGGCTAAAGAAAGTTATCCCTACAAAATCATATAGTATGGCTATGCTCTATCTTCACCACACAAAATATTTAAATCATGCACAACCCTGATGACAAGCCAAGCAATTGTTTCATACTTTTGACATTCTCAAAACTTTTTCAATCTTCACGCAATACATGAGCGTGAGCCATGGACATAGCACTATAGGTGGAATAGAGTGGTGGTTGTGGAGAAGACAAAAAGGGGAAGATAGTCTCACATCAACTAGGCGTATCAACGGGCTATGGAGATGCCCATCAATAGATATCAATGTGAGTGAGTAGGGATTGCCATGCAATGGATGCACTAGAGCTATAAGTATATGAAAGCTCAAAAAGAAACTAAGTGGGTGTGCATCCAACTTGCTTACTCATGAAGACCTAGAGCAATTTGAGGAAGCCCATCATTGGAATATACAAGCCAAGTTCTATAATGAAAAATTCCCACTAGTATATGAAAGTGATAACATGAGAGATTCTCTACTATGAAGATCATGGTGCTACTTTGAAGCACAAGTGTGGTAAAAGGATAGTAACATTGTCCCTTCTCTCTTTTTCTCTCATTTTTTTTGGGCCTTTTCTCTTTTTTATGGCCTCTTTTCTTCCTTTTTTTCGTCCGGAGTCTCATCCCGACTTGTGGGGGAATCATAGTCTCCATCATCCTTTCCTCACTTGGGACAATGCTCTAATAATGATGATCATCACACTTTTATTTTTCTTACAACTCAATAATTACAACTCAATACTTAGAACAAGATATGACTCTATATGAATGCCTCCGGCGGTGTACCGGGATATGCAATGATGCATGAGTGACAAGTATGAAAGAATTATGAACGGTGGCTTTGCCACAAATACTATGTCAACTACATGATCATGCTAAGCAATATGACAATGATGGAGTGTGTAATAAATGGAACGGTGGAAAGTTGCATGGCAATATATCTCGGAATGGCTATGGAAATGCCATGATAGGTAGGTATGGTGGCTGTTTTGAGGAAGGTATATGGTGGGTGTATGATACCAGTGAAAGGTGCGCGTTATTAGAGAGGCTAGCAAAGGTGGAAGGGTGAGAGTGCGTATAATCCATGGACTCAACATTAGTCATAAAGAACTCATATACTTATTGCAAAAATCTACAAGTTATCGAAGCAAAGTATTACGCGCATGCTCCTAGGGGGATAGATTGGTAGGAAAAGACCATCGCTCGTCCCCGACCGCCACTCATAAGGAAGACAATCAATAAATAAATCATGCTCCGACTTCATCACATAACGGCTCACCATACGTGCATGCTACGGGAATCACAAGCTTCAACACAAGTATTTCTCAAATTCACAACTACTCAACTAGCATGACTTTAATATCACCATCTTTATATCTCAAAACAATTATCAAGTATCAAACTTATCATAGTATTCAACACACTCATAAGAAAGTTTTATTATTAATCTTGCCTGCCAAGCATATTAGGATTTTAAGCAAATTACCATGCTATTAAGACTCTCAAAATAATCTAAGTGAAGCATGAGATATCAATAGTTTCTATAAAACAAATCCACCACCGGGCTCTAAAAGATATAAGTGAAGCACTAGAGCAAAATTATATAACTCAAAAGATATAAGCGAAGCACATAGAGTATTCTAACAAATTCCAAATCATGTATGGCTCTCTCAAAAGGTGTGTACATCAAGGATGATTGTGGTAAACTAATAAGCAAAGACCCAAATCATACAAGACGCTCCAAGCAAAACACATATCATGTGGTAAATAAAAATATAGCTCCAAGTAAAGTTACCGATAGAAGTAGATGAAAGAGGGGATGCCTTCCGGGGAATCCCCAACCTTTGGCTTTTAGGTGTCCTTAGATTATCTTGGGGGTGCCATGGGCATCCCCAAGCTTAGGCTCTTGCCACTCCTTGTTCCATAATCCATCAAATCTTTACCCAAAACTTGAAAACTTCACAACACAAAACTTAAAGTAGAAAATCTCGTGAGCTCCGTTAGCGAAAGAAAACAAAAGACCACTTCAAGGTACTGTAATGAACTCATTCTTTATTTATATGGGTGTTATACCTACTGTATTTCAACTTCTCTATGGTTTATAAACTATTTTACTAGCCATAGATTCATCAAAATAAGCAAACAACACACACAAAACAGAATCTGTCAAAAACAGAACAGTCTGTAGTAATATGTAGCTAGCGCAAGATATGGAACCCCAAAAATTCTAAAATAAATTTCTAGACGTGAGTAATTTATCTATTAATCATCTTCAAAAAGAATTAACTAAATATCACTTTACAAATAAAAATTACAGCAGTTCTCGTGAGCGCTAAAGTTTCTGTTTTTACAGCAAGTTCAACAAGACTTTCCCCAAGTCTTCCCAACAGTTCTACTTGGCACAAACACTAATTAAACACAAAAAACACAACCAAAACAGAGGCTAAATAAATTATTTATTACTAAACAGGAGCAAAAAGCAAGGAATAAAAATAAAATTGGGTTGCCTCCCAACAAGAGCTATCGTTTAACGCCCCTAGCTAGGCATAACAAGCAATAATAGATCTAGGTATTGCCATCTTTGGTAGTAGTAAAGAAAAGAGCAAACTTGCTATCTATAGAATTAATCCTTCTATTTTGATAGAGCACATGGCTATTGATGGTAGAAGAAAGATTAAGTATGTTACGGAAGTTTGTATCTAGGCTAGCCTTTATCTCTTTAATAGATTCATTTTGGTAAGAGAGCAAAAGAGATGTAGATTCAACTTTCTCATTCATGGGGTGCCCAAATATAGTTTTCATTTTTTCTTAAGTGTCTACAACATCCCCTTCAATGAAACCTTCTTCAAATATAGAATCTAGGACATGCTTAAAAGAAGAAGGAAGGCCAATATAAAAGCTTTTTAGGTAAACTTCAATTTGATATTGAGGAACATAGCTCGCCCTGATCCTTAATAGCCTATACCAAGCATCTTTCAAAGATTCATCAAGTAAATAACGAAAAATTCCAGAATCATCTTCATCAAAATTATTAAGACTCTCATTGATAACTCCGGTAGGTTTTTCCATAGTATCCTTATTTATAAGTTTAGCGAGGATAGAGGGGTTGTCCAAAGTACTAAAGCTCTTGAGAGAACCCCCAACCCTTTTTGATTCAGACATAGCGGAAGAAAGGCAAGTGGAAAGAGAGGAAGGATAGAGAGAGGGGGGCGAATAAAATAGCAAGGGTGAATTGGGGGGAGAGGAAAACGAGAGGCAAATGGCAAATAATATAATGCGGGAGATAAGGGTATGTGATGGGTACTTGGTATGTTGACTTTTGCGTAGACCTCCCCGGCAACGGCGCCAAAAATCCTTCTTGCTACCTCTTTTAGCACTGCGTTGGTTTTCCCCGAAGAGGAAGGGATGATGCAGCAAAGTAGCGTAAGTATTTCCCTCAGTTTTGAGAACCAAGGTATCAATCCAGTAGGAGGATACACGCAAGTCCCTCGCACCTACACAAAACAAATAAATCCTCGCAACCAACACAAATAGGGGTTGTCAATCCCTGTATGGCCACTTACGAGAGTGAGATCTGATAGATATGATAAGATAATATTTTTGGTATTTTTATGATAAAGATGCAAAGTAAAATAAAGACAAAATAAATAGTAAAGTAAATAACTAAGTAGTAGGAGATTGATATGATAAAGATAGACCCGGGGGCCATAGGTTTCACTAGTGGCTTCTCTCGAGAGCATAAGTATTCTATGGTGGGTGAACAAATTACTGTTGAGCAATTGACAGAATTGAGCATAGTTATGAGAATATCTAGGTATGATCATGTATATAGGCATCACGTCCGAGACAAGTAGACCGACTCCTGCCTGCATCTACTACTATTACTCCACTCATCGACTGCTATCCAGCATGCATCTAGAGTATTAAGTAAAAACATAGTAACGCCTTAAGCAAGATGACATGATGTAGAGGGATAGACTCATGCAATATGAAGAAAACCCCATCTTGTTATCCTCGATGGCAACAATACAATATGTGCCTTGATGCCCTTACTGTCATCGGGAAAGGACACCGTAAGATTGAACCCAAAGCTAAGCACTTCTCCCATTGCAAGAAAGATCAATCTAGTAGGCCAAACCAAACTGATAATTCGAAGAGACTTGCAAAGATAACCAATCATACATAAAAGAATTCAGAGAAGATTCAAATATTATTTATAGATAGACTTGATCATAAACCCACAATTCATTGGTCTCAACAAACACACCGCAAAAAGAAGATTACATCGAATAGATCTCCACAAGAGAGGGGGGGAACATTGTATTGAGATCCAAAAAGAGAGAAGAAGCCATCTATCTATTAACTATGGACTCGTAGGTCTGAAGTAAACGGCTCACACTTCATCGGAGAGGCTATGGTGTTGATGTAGAAGCCCTCTGTGATCGATGCCCCCTCCGACAGAGCTCCGGAACAGGCCCCAAGATGGGTCTCATGGATACAGAAAGTTACGGCGGTGGAATTAGGGTTTTGGCTCCGTATCTGATCGTTTGGGGGTACATGGGTATATATAGGAGGAAGAAGTACGTCGATGGAGCAACAGGGGGCCCACGAGGGTGGAGGGCGCGCCTAGGGGGCAGGCGTGCCCCCCTACCTCGTGGCCTCCTGTTGATTGGCTTGACGTAGGGTCCAAGTCTCCTGAGTTGTATTCGGTGAGAAAATCACGTTCTCGAAGGTTTCATTCTGTTTGGACTCCGTTTGATATTCCTTTTCTTCGAAACCCTAAAACAGGCAAAAAAAAAAGCAATTCTGGGTTGGGCCTCCGGTTAATAGGTTAGTCCCAAAAATAATATAAAAGTGGATAATAAAGCCCAATAATGTCAAAAATAGTAGATAATATAGCATGGAGCAATCAAAAATTATAGATACGTTGGAGACGTATCAGCTTGAGGCCATGAAATCTAAGATGGGATCCATTTATGAGAACAAAGTGTGGACTTTGGTTGACTTGCCTGATGATCGGCAAGCCATAGAGAATAAATGGATCTTCAAGAAGAAGACTAATGTTGACGGTAACATTACTGTCTACAAAGCTCAACTTGTTGCGAAAGGTTTTCGACAAGTTCAAGGAGTTGACTATGATGAGACCTTCTCACTCGTAGCGATGCTTAAGTCCGTCTGAATCATGTTAGCAATTGCCGCATTTTATGATTATGAAATTTGGCAAATGGATGTCAAAACTGCATTCCTTAATGGATATCTTAAAGAAGAGTTGTATATGATGCAACCAGAAGGTTTTGTCGATCCAAAAGGTGCTAACAAAGTGTGTAAGCTCCAATGATCCATTTATGGACTGGTGCAAACATCTCGGAGTTGGAATATACGCTTTGATAGTGTGATCAAAGCATATGGTGTTATACAGACTTTTGGAGAAGCATGTATTTACAAGAGAGTGAGTGGGAGCTCTGTAGCATTTCTGATATTATATGTAGATGACATATTGTTAATCGAAAATGATACTGAATTTCTGAATAGCATAAAAGGATACTTGAATAAGAATTTTTCAATGAAAGACCTCGGTGTAGCTGCTTATATATTGGGCATCAAGATCTATAGAGATAGATCAAGACGCTTAATTGGACTTTCATAAAGCACATACCTTGATAAAGTTTTGAAGAAGTTCAAAATGGATCAAGCAAAGAAAGGGTTTTTGCATGTGTTACAAGGTGTGAAGTTGAGTCAGACTCAATGCCCGACCACTGCAGAAGATAGAGAGAAAATGGAAGTCATTCCCTATGCTTCAACCATAGGTTCTATCATGTATGCAATTTTGTGTACCAGACATGATGTGTGCCTTGCTATTAGTTTAGCAGGGAGGTACCAAAGTAATCTAGGAGTGGATCACTAGACAGCGGTCAAGAACATCATGAAATACCTGAAAATGACTAAGGATATGTTTCTCATTTATGGAGGTGACAAAGAGCTCGTCGTAAATGGTTACGTCGATGCAAGCTTTGACACTGATCCAGATGACTCTAAGTCACAAACCGGATACGTATTTTTATTGAATGGTGGAGTTGTTAGTTGGTGCAGTTCCAAGCAAAGCGTTGTTGCGGGATCTACGTGTGAAGCGGAATACATAGCTGCTTCGGAAGCAGCAAATGAAGGAGTCTAGATGAAGGAGTTCATATCCGATCTAGGTGTCATACCTAGTGCATCGGGTCCAATAAAAATCTTTTGTGACAATACTAGTGCAATTGCCTTGGCAAAGGAATCCAGATTTCACAAGAGAACCAAGCACATCAAGCGACACTTTAATTCCATCCACGATCAAGTCAAGAAGGGAGACATAGAGATTTTCAAGATACATACAGATCTGAATGTTGCAGAACCATTGACTAAGCCTCTCTCACGAGCAAAACATGATGAGCACCAAGACTCCATGGGTGTTAGAATCATTACAATGTAATCTAGATTATTAACTCTAGTGCAAGTGGGAGACTGAAGGAAATATGCCCTCGAGGCAATAATAAAGTTTTTATTTATATTTCCTTATATCATGATAAATGTTTTTTATTCATGCTAGAATTGTATTAACCGGAAACTTAGTACATGTGTGAATACATAGACAAACAGAGTGTCACCAGTATGCCTCTACATTGACTAGCTTGTTAATCAAAGATGGTTAAGTTTCCTAACCATAGACATGAGTTGTCAATTAATGAACGGGGTCACATCATTAGAGAATGATGTGATTGACTTGACCCATCCGTTAGCTTAGCACTATGATTGTTTAGTTTATTGCTATTGCTTTCTTCATGACTTATACATGTTCCTATGACTATGAGATTATGCAACTCCGAATACCGGAGGAACACTTAGTGTGCTATCAAACGTCACAACGTAAATGGGTGACTATAAAGATGCTCTGCAGGTGTCTTCAATGGTGTTTGTTGAGTTGGCATAGATCGAGATTAGGATTTGTCACTCCATGTATCGGAGAGGTATCTGTGGGCCCTCTCGGTAATGCACATCACTATAAGCCTTGCAAGCAATGTGACTAATGAGTTAGTTGCGGGATTTTGCATTATGGACCGAGTAAAGAGACTTTTCGGTAACGAGATTGAACTAGGTATTGAGATACTGACGATCGAATCTCGGGCAAGTAACATACCGATGACAAAGGAACAACGTATGTTGTTATGCGGTTTGACCGATAGAGATCTTCATAGAATATGTAGGAACCAATATGAGCATCCAGGTTCCGCTATTAGTTATTGACCGGAGATGAGTCTCGGTCATGTCTACATAGTTCTCGAACCTGTAGGGTCCGCACGCTTAACATTCGATGACGATCGGTATTATGAGTTTATGTGTTTTGATGTACCGAAGGTAGTTAGGAGTCCCGGATGTGATCATGGACATGATGAGGAGTCTCGAAATGGTCGAGACATAAATATTGATATATTGGAAGGCTATGTTTGGACACCGGAATGGTTTCGGATAAGTTCGGGCAATTACCGGAGTATTGGGGGTTACAGGAACCCCCTGGGGAGTCAATGGACCCTAATGGGCCATGGTGGGAGAGAGGAGGAGGCGGCCAAGTGGGCCCCCCCAAGCCCAATCTGAATTGGGGAGGGGTCGGCCCCCCTTTCCTTCTCTCCTTCTCCTTCTTCGGCACCCCATAGACACACAAGTTGACAGTTCTCTTAGCCGTGTGCGGTGCCCCCCTTCACAGATTTCCACCTTGGTCATGTCGTTGTAGTGCTTAGGAGAAGCCCTGCGTCGGTAACTTCATCATCACCGTCATCATGCTGTCATGCAGACGAAACTCTCCCTCGGCCTCAGCTGGATCAAGAGTATGAGGGACGTCACCAGGCTAAACGTGTGCAGATCGCGGAGGTGTCGTGCGTTCGGTACTTGATCGGTTGGATCGCGAAGACGTTCGACTACATCAACCGCGTTACGTAACGCTTCCGCTTTTGGTCTACGAGGGTACGTGGACACACTCTCCCCTCTCGTTGCTATGCATCTCCTAGATAGATCTTGTGTGATCGTAGGAAATTTTTTGAAATACTGCATTCCCCAACAATTCCATAGGCGGTTCCCAAACAGAAAATAAAATTTATTCCTTTTTCCACCATAACTTTCACTTTCCATGGCTAACCGTATCCACGGGTGCCCTCCATACCAACACTTTCCAAGGAATTTATTATTTGACAACATAAAGTAAATTCATTTTTGCATTTCGGGACTAGGCATCCCTAAGATCTTTGCCTTACTCTCGTGCAATGACAAGTGAATAAACACTCATCTTGAGAATAACACATCCAACATGGAAAATATTAGCCACCCATTACTGTTCCGCGAGCGAAACAAACACACAAAAGAGAAGTTTATATTGAAAATTAGAGATGGCACATGCAAATTTGCTTAGAACGGCAAAAGAATACCGCATATAGGTAGATATAGTGGACTCATGTGGCAAAACTGGTTTAAAGGATTTTGGATGCACAAGTAGAGGTCATACTTGGTGCAAAGTGAAGGGTAGCAAAAGATTGGGAAGTGGCCAGCCAAGAAACGAATAATCTCATAAGCACGCATTAAGCATAATTAACACCGCATAATGCATCACAAGTAGGATATAATTTTCATTGCATGATTATTGACTTTCGTACTTGCATAGGGAATCACAAACCTTAACACCAATATTCTTACTAAAGCACAATTACTCATCAACATAACTCACATATCACATCATCATATCTCAAAACTATTACTAAGAATCAAGTTTATTTTGTCCAATGGTCTTCATGACATTTATTTATTTATTTATCCTTCTTGGATATCTATCACTTTGGAACTAATTTTCATGTGTTGCTTTTCATAAGCTCAAACAAATATAAGTGAAGATCATGAGCATAACAAATTTTCTTTCTCTCAAAATAATTTAAGTGAAGCAAGAGAGAATTTCTTCAAAATTTTACTAACTCTCAAATAAATCTAAGTGAAGCAAGAGAGCATTTCTTCAAAAATAACAAATCACACCGTGCTAAAAAAGATTTAAGTGAAGCACTAGAGCAAGTCCTAGCTCATAAAAGATTTAAGTGAAGCATAGAGAGCAATTCTAGCAAATTATGACATAATTTTGGCTCTCTCAAATAGGTGTGTCCAGCAAGGATTGATGACTTAAAACACAAAATAAAACAAGCAAAGACACATATCATACAAGACGCTCTAAGCAAAACACATATCATGTGACGAATAAAAATATAGTCTCGAGTAAAATACCGATAGTTGTTGGAAGAAAGCGGGGATGCCACTCGGGGCATCCCCAAGCTTAGTTGGTTGCTCATTCTTGGATAATAGCTTGGGATGCCAGGGCATCCCCAAGCTTAGGCTCTTACATCCTTCCTTCATCCATCGTAAGATAACCCAAAACTTGAAAACTTCAATCACACAAAACTCAACAAAGCTTTCGTGAGATCCGTTAGTATAAGAATAATAAATCACTACTATAAGTGTTGTATCAAACCAATTCATATTTTGTTTTTGTATTATATCTACTGTATTCCAACTTTTCTATGGCAAAAACTCATCAAATAAAACCATAGAGCCATAAAAATAAGCACACAACACAAAGAAAACAGAATCTGTCAAAACAGAACAGTCTCTAGAAATCTGACTATTTCAAATACTTCTGTAAATAAAAAAAATCTCAAAAATAGGACGACCTGAGAAATTTGTATATTGATCTACTGCAATTGGAATGGGTATTTTATCGCTCTCCGGTAAAATACTAAAATTAATTTCATGAGCACAAAAGTTTCTGTTTTTTCAGCATGATCAAACAGCTATCACCCAAGAAGATCCTAAAGGCTTTACTTGGCACAAACACTAATTAAAACATAAAATACACAATCATAACAGTAGCATAATTGTCTAAACACACAAGAACAGAAAGCAAAAGGCAAAAATAAAATTTATTCATTGGGTTGCCTCCCAACAAGCGTTATAGTTTTACGCCCTTAGCTAGGCATAAAGCAAGGATCTAAGTTTTGTCATCCTTCTTCTTCTTATTTTTCTTGGGGGCATTTTTGTTAGGAGGTTTTGTAAACACGACATAAAACATATTATACATAGAAACTTTAGCATTCCTTAGTTGGTTTTCATCATAACCCCTTTGATTTCCCGCAACAATCCAAGAATAGTGTTGATTAACATTGTTAAAGACTTGTTGGATTATATCTAGAACGGGGATTTCCTTTTTGAGATTCTCATCAAAGATTTTATTCCCCAAGCAAATGCCTTAGTGCATAGTCACTATTGTAAAGAATTTCATCTATCATGGGTTTTTCATGATTCATACCATAAAAGTCAAAGATTTCCCTAGCTTCCCGAATTATGTAGTCAAACTCGTTCATAAGAATGAGAGTGGCCAACTTTTTGTCTATAGGATTCTTTATTTCGGGAAGCTCAAAAAAATCTTTGCAAACTAGGATGAGTGCGGATAAATTTACTTTCAAGTTTCAGAACTAGTGATGAAATAGCACCCGCATAAGATCTAGTAGTTTTAAGTATAGGAGCATCATCAAGACTTAGATTCCCAACACAATTGAAAAATTCTTGGATACATTCTTTTCCCATAACATTCCCTTGCCCCAAGATAAAAGTTTTAGCATCCTGGTTGCCTGTATGTCCAATCTTAGGAGTCAGTGTTGGGGAAGGTTGCAGAAAACAAAAAATTTCCTACGGTTTCACCAAGATCCATCTATGAGTTCATCTAGCAACGAGTGATTGGATTGCATCTACATACCTTTGTAGATCACACGCGGAAGCGTTCAAAGAACGGGGATGAGGAAGTCGTACTCGACGTGATCCGAATCACCGGAGATCCTAGCGCCGAACGGACGGCACCTCCGCGTTCAACACACGTACGGTCAACGTAACATCTCCTTCTTCTTGATCCAGCAAGGGGGAAGGAGAGGTTGAGGGAGATGGCTCTAGCAGCAGCACGACGGCGTGGTGGTGATGGAGCTGCAGTACTCCGGTAGGGCTTCGCTAAGCACTATGGAGGAGGAGGAGGTGTTGGAGAGGGAGAGGGAGGCACCAAAGGCAAGGCTAAGAAGTCCTCCATCTCCCCACTATATATAGGAGGGCCAAGGGGGGGCGCCGGCCCTAGGAGATCTAATCTCCTAGGGGGTGCGGCCAAGGGGAGGAATCCCTCCTCCCCAAGGCACCTAGGAGGTGCCTTCCCCTCCTAGGACTCTTCCTTTAGGGTTTCCCCACCCTAGGCGCATGGGCCCTAGGGGGAAGTGGCGCCCCAGCCCACTTTGGGCTGGATCCCTTCCCACTTCAGCCCATGGGGCCCTCCGGGATAGGTGGCCCCACCCGGTGGACCCCCGGGACCCTTCCGGTGGTCCCGGTACAATACCGGTGACCCCGAAACTTGTCCCGATGGCCGAAATAGCACTTCCTATATATAATTCTTTACCTCCGAACCATTCCGGAACTCCTCGTGACGTCCGGGATCTCATCCGGGACTCCGAACAACATTCGGGTTACTGCATATACATATCCCTACAACCCTAGCGTCACCGAACCTTAAGTGTGTAGACCCTACGGGTTCGGGAGACATGTAGACATGACCGAGATGCTCTCCGGTCAATAACCAACAGCTGGATCTGGATACCCATGTTGGCTCCCACATGCTCCTCGATGATCTCATCGGATGAACCACGATGTCGAGGATTCAAGCAACCCCGTATACAATTCCCTTTGTCAATCGGTATGTTACTTGCCCGAGATCTGATCGTCGGTATCCCAATACCTCATTCAATCTCGTTACCAGCAAGTCACTTTACTCGTACTGTAGTGCATGATCCCGTGACCAGACACTTGGTCACTTTGAGCTCATTATGATGATGCATTACCGAGTGGGCCCAGTGATACCTCTCCGTCATACGGAGTGACAAATCCCAGTCTTGATCCGTGTCAACCCAACAGACACTTTTGGAGATACCCGTAGTATACCTTTATAGTCACCCAGTTATGTTGTGACGTTTGGTACACCCAAAGCACTCCTACGGTATCCGGGAGTTGCACAATCTCATGGTCTAAGGAAAGGATACTTGACATTGGAAAACTCTAGCAAACGAACTATACGATCTTGTGCTATGTTTAGGATTGGGTCTTGTCCATCACATCATTCTCCTAATGATGTGATCTCGTTATCAATGACATCCAATGTCCATAGTCAGGAAACCATGACTATCTATTGACCAACGAGCTAGTCAACTAGAGAGGCTTACTAGGGACATGTTGGTGTCTCTTATTCACACATGTATTACGATTTCCGGATAACACAATTATAGCATGAATAAAGACAATTATCATGAACAAGGAAATATAATAATAATGCTTTTATTATTGCCTCTAGGGCATATTTCCAACAGTCTCCCACTTGCACTAGAGTCAATAATCTAGTTACATTGTGATGAATCGAACACCCATGGAATTCTGGTGTTGATCATATTTTGCTCTAGGGAGAGGTTTAGTCAACGGATCTGCTATATTCAGGTCCGTATGTACTTTACAAATATCTATGTCTCCATCTTGAACATTTTCACGAATGGAGTTGAAGCGACGCTTGATGTGCCTCGTCTTCTTGTGAAACCTGGGCTCCTTGGCAAGTGCAATAGCTCCAGTGTTGTCACAGAAGAGTTTGATTGGCCCCGACGCATTGGGTATGACTCCTAGGTCGGTGATGAACTCCTTCACCCAAATTGCTTCATGTGCTGCCTCCGAGGCTGCCATGTACTCCGCTTCACATGTAGATCCCGCCACGGCGCTCTGCTTGCAACTGCACCAGCTTACTGCCCCACCATTCAAAATATACACGTACCCGGTTTGTGACTTAGAGTCATCCAGATTTGTGTCGAAGCTAGCGTCGACGTAACCTTTTACGACGAGCTCTTCGTCACCTCCATAAACGAGAAACATTTCTTTAGTCCTTTTCAGGTACTTCAGGATATTCTTGACCGCTGTCCAGTGTTCCTTGCCGGGATTACTTTGGTACCTACCTACCAAACTTACGGCAAGGTTTATATCAGGTCTGGTACACAGCATGGCATACATAATAGAACCTATGGCTAAGGCATAGGGGATGACACTCATCTCTTCTATATCTTCTGCCGTGGTCGGACATTGAGCTGAGCTCAATTTCACACCTTGCAACACAGGCAAGAACCCCTTCTTAGACTGATCCATATTGAACTTCTTCAATATCTTATCAAGGTATGTGCTTTGTGAAAGACCTATGAGGCGTCTTGATCTATCTCTGTAGATCTTGATGCCTAATATATAAGCAGCTTCTCCAAGGTCCTTCATTGAATTTTTTTTATTCAAGTAGGCCTTAATGCTGTCCAAGGGTTCTATATCATTTCCCATCAAAAGTATGTCATCTACATATAGTATGAGAAATGCTACAGAGCTCCCACTCACTTTCTTGTAAACGCAGGCTTCTCCATAAGTCTGCGTAAACCCAAATGCTTTGATCATCTCATCAAAGCGAATGTTCCAACTCCGAGATGCTTGCACCAGCCCATAAATCGAGCGTTGGAGCTTGCACACCTTGTCAGCATACTTAGGATCGACAAAACCTTCCGGCTGCATCATATACAATTCTTCCTTAAGGAAACCATTAAGGAATGCCGTTTTGACGTCCATTTGCCATATTTCATAATCATAGAATGTGGCAATCGCTAACATGATTCGGACGGACTTCAGCTTCGCTGCCGGTGAGAAAGTCTCATCGTAGTCAACCCCTTGAACTTGTCGATAACCCTTAGCGACAAGCCGAGCTTTATAGATGGTCACATTACCATCCGCGTCTGTCTTCTTCTTAAAGATCCATTTATTTTCTATGGCTCGCCGCTCAACGGGCAAGTCAGTCAAAGTCCATACTTCGTTTTCATACATGGATCCTATCTCGGATTTCATGGCTTCTAGCCATTTGTCGGAATCCGGGCCCGCCATCGCTTCTTCATAGTTCGAAGGTTCACCGTTGTCTAACAACATGATTTCCAAGACAGGGTTGCCGTACCAATCTGGTGCGGAACGTGTCCTTGTGGACCTTCGAATTTCAGTAGGAGCTTGATCAGAAGTATCTTGACCATCATCATTAACTTCCTCTCTAGTCGGTGCAGGCACCTCAGGAACATTTTCTTGAGTTGTGCCATTTTCAGGTTCAAGAGGTAATACTTCATCAAGTTCTACTTTCCTCCCACTTACTTCTTTCGAGAGAAACTCTTTCTCCAGAAAGGATCCATTCTTGGCAACAAAAATCTTGCCTTCGGATCTGAGGTAGAAGGTATACCCAATAGTTTCCTTAGGGTATCCTATGAAGATGCATTTTTCCGACTTGGGTTCGAGCTTTTCAGGTTGAAGTTTCTTGACATAAGCATCGCACCCCCAAACTTTTAGAAATGACAGCTTAGGTTTCTTCCCAAACCATAATTCAAACGGTGTCGTCTCAACGGATTTCGACGGAGCCCTATTTAAAGTGAATGCGGCAGTCTCTAAAGCATAGCCCCAAAAAGATAGCGGTAAATCGGCAAGAGACATCATAGATTGCACCATATCTAATAGAGTGTGATTACGATGTTCGGACACACCATTATCCTGAGGTGTTCCAGGCGGCGTGAGCTGTGAAACTATTCCACATTTTCTTAAGTGTGTGCCAAACTCGTGACTCAAGTATTCTCCTCCACGATCTGATCGTAGGAACTTGATTTTTCTGTCATGTTGATTCTCAACCTCACCCTGAAATTCCTTGAACTTTTCAAAGGTCTCAGACTTGTGTTTCATTAAGTAGACATACTCATATCTACTCAAGTCATCAGTGAGGGTGAGAACATAACGATAGCCACCGCGAGCCTCAACACTCATTGGACCGCACACATCAGTATGTATGATTTCCAATAAGTTGGTTGCTCGCTCCATTGTTCCTGAGAACGGAGTCTTGGTCATTTTACCCATGAGGCATGGTTCGCACGTGTCAAATGATTTGTAATCAAGAGACTCTAAAAGTCCATCAACATGGAGCTTCTTCATGTGTTTGACACCTATGTGACCAAGGCGGCAGTGCCACAAGTATGTGGGACCATCATTATCAATCTTACATCTTTTGGTATTCACACTATGAATATGTGTAGCATTACGCTCGAGATTCATTAAGAATAAACCATTCACCATCGGAGCATGACCATAAAACATATCTCTCATATAAATAGAACAACCATTATTCTCGGATTTAAATGAGTAGCCATCTCAAATTAAACGAGATCCTGATACAATGTTCATGCTCAAACTTGGCACTAAATAACAATTATTGAGGTTCAAAACTAATCCCATTGGTAAATGAAGAGGCAGCGTGCCGACGGCGATCACATCGACCTTGGAACCATTCTCGACGCGCATCGTCACCTCGTCCTTCGCCAGTCTCCGCTTATTCCGCAGCTCCTGTTTTGAGTTACAAATGTGAGCAACTGCACCGATATCAAATACCCAGGAGCTACTACGAGTACTGGTAAGGTACACATCAATTACATGTATATCACATATACCTTTCGTTTTGCCGGCCTTCTTGTCCGCTAAGTATTTGGGGCAGTTCCGCTTCCAGTGACCACTTTCCTTGCAATAAAAGCACTCGGTCTCGGGCTTGGGTCCATTCTTTGGCTTCTTCCCGGCAACTTGCTTGCCGGGCGCGGCAACTCCCTTGCCGTCCTTCTTGAAGGCTTTCTTACCCTTGCCCTTCTTGAACTTAGTGGTTTTATTCACCATCAACACTTGATGTTCCTTTTTGACTTCTACCTCTGCTGATTTCAGCATTGCAAATACTTCAGGAATGGTCTTTTCCATCCCCTGCATATTGAAGTTCATCACAAAGCTCTTGTAGCTCGGTGGAAGCGACTGAAGGATTCTGTCAATGACCGCGTCATCCGGGAGATTAACTCCCAGCTGAGTCAAGCGGTTATGCAACCCAGACATAGTGAGTATGTGCTCACTGACAGAACTGTTTTCCTCCATCTTACAGCTGAAGAACTTGTCGGAGAATTCATATCTCTCGACCCGGGCATGAGCTTGGAAAACCATTTTCAGCTCTTCGAACATCTCATATGCTCCGTGTCTCTCAAAACGCTTTTGAAGCCCCGGCTCTAAGCTGTAAAGCATGCCGCACTGAACGAGGGAGTAGTCATCGGTACGTGCCTGCCAAGCGTTCATAATGTCTTGTTCTGCAGGGAGAACAGGTGCGTCACCTAGCGGTGCTTGTAGGACATAATCTTTCTTGGCAGCTATGAGGATGATCCTTAGGTTCCGGACCCAGTCTGTGTAGTTGCTGCCATCATCTTTCAGCTTGGTTTTCTCTAGGAACGCGTTGAAATTGAGGGCTACGTTGGCCATTTGATCTACAAGACATATTGTAAAGATTTTAGACTAAGTTCATGATAATTAAGTTCATCTAATCAAATTATTCAATGAACTCCCACTTAGATAGACATCTCTCTAGTCATCTAAGTATAACATGATCCGATTTAACTAGGTCGTGTCCGATCATCACGTGAGACGGACTAGTCAACGTCGGTGAACATCTTCATGTTGATCGTATCTTGTATACGACTCATGCTTGACCTTTCGGTCTTCTGTGTTCCGAGGCCATGTCTGTACATGCTAGGCTCGTCAAGTCAACCTAAGTGTTTTGCATGTGTAAATCTGTCTTACACCCGTTGTATGTGAACGTTAGAATCTATCACACCCGATCATCACGTGGTGCTTCGAAACAACGAACTGTCGCAACGGTGCACAGTTAGGGGGAACACTTTCTTGAAATTATTATGATGGATCATCTTATTTACTACCGTCGTTCTAAGCAAACAAGATGAAAAAACATGATAAACATCACATGCAATCAAATAATAATAGTGACATGATATGGCCAATATCACATAGCTCCTTTGATCTCCATCTTGGAGCTCCATGATCATCTTGTCACCAGCATGACACCATGATCTCCATCATCATGATCTCCATCATCGTGTCTCCATGAAGTTGCTCGCCAACTATTACTTCTACTACTATGGCTAATGCGTTTAGCAATAAAGTAAAGTAATTTACATGGCGTTTCTCAATGACAGGCAGGTCATACAAAAAATAAAGACAACTCCTATGGCTCCTGCCGGTTGTCATACTCATCGACATGCAAGTCATGATTCTTATTACAAGAACATGATCAATCTCATACATCACATATAGATCATTCATCATTCATCACAACTTTGGCCATATCATATCACAAGGCACTTGCTGCAAAAACAAGTTAGACGTCCTCTAATTGTTGTTTGCAAGTTTTACGTGGCTGAAACAGGGTTCTAGCAAGAACGTTTTCTTACCTACGTGAAAGCCACAACGTGATTTGTCAACTTCTATTTACCCTTCATAAGGACCCTTTTCATCGAATCCGCTCCTACTAAAGTGGGAGAGACAGACACCCGCCAGCCACCTTATGCAACTTGTCCATGTTAGTCGGTGGAACCGGTCTCACGTAAGCGTACGTGTAAGGTTGGTCTGGGCCGCTTCATCCCACAATACCATTGAAGCAAGATAAGACTAGTAGCGGCAAGAAAGTTGACAACATCAACACCCACAACAAATTGTGTTCTACTCGTGCAAGAGAACTACGCATAGACCTAGCTCATGATGCCACTGTTGGGGAACGTTGCAGAAAACAAAAAATTTCCTACGGTTTCACCAAGATCCATCTATGAGTTCATCTAGCAACGAGTGATTGGATTGCATCTACATACCTTTGTAGATCACGCGCGGAAGCGTTCAAAGAACGGGGATGAGGAAGTCGTACTCGACGTGATCCGAATCACCGAAGATCCTAGCGCCGAACGGACGGCACCTCCGCGTTCAACACACGTACGGTCAACGTAACGTCTCCTTCTTCTTGATCCAGCAAGGGGGAAGGAGAGGTTGAGGGAGATGGATCCAGCAGCAGCATGACGGCGTGGTGGTGATGGAGCTGCAGTACTCCGGCAGGGCTTCGCTAAGCACTATGGAGGAGGAGGAAGTGTTGGAGAGGGAGAGGGAGGCACCAAAGGCAAGGCTAAGAAGTCCTCCATCTCCCCACTATATATAGGAGGGCCAAGGGGGGGGCGCCGGACCTAGGAGATCTAATCTCCTAGGGGGTGCGGCCAAGGGGAGGAATCCCTCCTCCCCAAGGCACCTAGGAGGTGCCTTCCCCTCCTAGGACTCTTCCTTTAGGGTTTCCCCACCCTAGGCGCATGGGCCCTAGGGGGAAGTGGCGCCCCAGCCCACTTTAGGCTGGATCCCTTCCCACTTCAGCCCATGGGGCCCTCCGGGATAGGTGGCCCCACCCGGTGGACCCCCGGGACCCTTCCGGTGGTCCCGGTACAATACCGGTGACCCCGAAACTTGTCCCGATGGCCGAAATAGCACTTCCTATATATAATTCTTTACCTCCGAACCATTCCGGAACTCCTCGTGACGTCCGGGATCTCATCCGGGACTCCTAACAACATTCGGGTTACTGCATATACATATCCCTACAACCCTAGCGTCACCGAACCTTAAGTGTGTAGACCCTACGGGTTCGGGAGACATGTAGACATGACCGAGATGCTCTCCGGTCAATAACCAACAGCTGGATCTGGATACCCATGTTGGCTCCCACATGCTCCTCGATGATCTCATCGGATGAACCACGATGTCGAGGATTCAAGCAACCCCGTATACAATTCCCTTTGTCAATCGGTATGTTACTTGCCCGAGATCTGATCGTCGGTATCCCAATACCTCATTCAATCTCGTTACCGGCAAGTCACTTTACTCGTACTGTAGTGCATGATCCCGTGACCAGACACTTGGTCACTTTGAGCTCATTATGATGATGCATTACCGAGTGGGCCCAGTGATACCTCTCCGTCATACGGAGTGACAAATCCCAGTCTTGATCCGTGTCAACCCAACAGACACTTTCGGAGATACCCGTAGTATACCTTTATAGTCACCCAGTTACATTGTGATGTTTGGTACACCCAAAGCACTCCTACGGTATCCGGGAGTTACACGATCTCATGGTCTAAGGAAAGGATACTTGACATTGGAAAACTCTAGCAAACGAACTATACGATCTTGTGCTATGTTTAGGATTGGGTCTTGTCCATCACATCATTCTCCTAATGATGTGATCTCGTTATCAATGACATCCAATGTCCATAGTCAGGAAACCATGACTATCTATTGACCAACGAGCTAGTCAACTAGAGGCTTACTAGGGACATGTTGGTGTCTCTTATTCACACATGTATTACGATTTCCGGATAACACAATTATAGCATGAATAAAGACAATTATCATGAACAAGGAAATATAATAATAATGCTTTTATTATTGCCTCTAGGGCATATTTCCAACAGTCAGGCCATCATCTGTTGGTGCCATACCGAAATCACTCATGATTGCAAGCAAAGAATAGATCTGACGAGAAAACGGCGAACGAAAAAAGAGAGGCGAATAAAACGGCAAATTTTTGTGAAGTGCGGGAGAGGAAAATGAGAGGCAAATGGCAAATAATGTAAATTGTGAGGAGCTGAGATTTTTGATTAGGCACCTGGTTATGATGAAGATCCTCCCCAGCAATGGCGCCAGAAATGGTGTGTTAACAGGAGGCTATCTTGACTTGATTCTCCCCGGCAACGGTGCCAGAAATTCCTTTTGATGTCGCTTGAAGCTATGTTGGTATTTCCCCAAAGAGGAAGGGATGACACAGCACAGCGGCGGTAGGTATTTCCCTCAGATATGAAACCAAGGTTATCGAACCAGTAGGAGAACCAAGCAACACAACTATAGGATCGAAAGTATGTCTAGAGGGGGGGTGATTAGACTACTTGACCAAATAAAAATCTAGCCTTTTCCCAATTTTAGTTCTTAGCAGATTTTAGCAACTTAGCACAAACAAGTAATCAACCTACACATGCAATTATAAGAGTATAGCAGCGGAATGTAAAACAATTGCATATGAGGGTAAAGGGAGGAGTTTGGAGGGAGCAAACGCAATGTAGACACGGAGATTTTTGGCGTGGTTCCGATAGGTGGTGCTATAGTACATCCACGTTGATGGAGACTTCAACCCACGAAGGGTAACGGTTGCGCGAGTCCACGGAGGGCTCCACCCACGAAGGGTCCACGAAGAAGCAACCTTGTCTATCCCACCATGGTCGTCGCCCACGAAGGACTTGCCTCACTAGGGTAGATCTTCACGAAGTAGGCGATCTCCTTGCCCTTACAAACTCCTTGGTTCAACTCCACAATCTTGTCGGAGGCTCCCAAGTGACACATAGCCAATCTAGGAGACACCACTCTCCAAGAAGTAACAAATGGTGTGTTGATGATGAACTCCTTGCTCTTGTGCTTCAAATGATAGTCTCCCCAACACTCAACTCTCTCTCATAGGATTGGATTTGGTAGAAAGATGATTTGAGTGGAAAGCAACTTGGCAAAGGCTAGAGATCAAGATTTATGTGGTTGGAATGGAATATCTTGATCTCAACACAAGTGTAGGTGGTTCTCTCTCAGAAAATATGTATTGGAAGTGTAGGCATGTTCTGATGGCTCTCTCTTCGAATGAAGAGTGGGTGGAGGGGTATTTATATCCTCCACACAAAATCTAACCGTTACACACAAATCACCAAACTCAGTGGGACCGAATCATGAAACTCGGTCAGAACAATTTAGTTCAAAATGTGAACGCTAGGATTCTTGGTGGGACCGACATGTCAACTCGGTGGGACCGATTTTGTTAGGGTTAGGGCATAACGTAATCTTGGTGAGACCGACTACACAAACTCGGTGAGACCGATTTTGGTAATGGACTAACAGAGAGTTGGTCAGGCAAACTCGGTGGGACCGATTCTCTCATCTCGGTTGGACCGAAGTGTTACGAAAGGGAAACAGAGAGTTTACATTGCAATCTCGGTGGGACCGATCGCTCATCTCAGTTTTACCGAAACGTTACAAAGGGAAACATAGAGATTACAATCCCATCGCAGTGAGACCGAACTGATTAGGGTTTCTGGCAGTGGCTATGTCAACTGAACTCAGTGGCGCCGGATAGAAAGAATCGGTGGGGCCGAGTTTGACTTTTGGTTCGGGACATATGTGGATGTGAGAAAGTAGTGGAGGGTTTTGGAGCATATCACTAAGCATTTTGAGCAAGCACCTCATTAAGCAACACTTCATCCCTTCTTAATAGTATTGGCTTTTCATATAGACTCAATGTGATCTTGGATCACTAAAATAGAAAATGTAGAGTCTTGTGCTTTGAGCTTGAGCCAATCTTTTATCCTTAGCATTTTGAAGGGTCCACTTTCTAATCCATGCCATGCCAATCATTGAGCTTTCCTGAAATATTCATCTTGGAATAGCATTAGCTCAATGAGCTATATGTTGTTAGGAATTACCAAAACCACCCAGGGATAGTTGCACTTTCAACAACGTAAACAGCCTCTGCACACAAATAACAACCACTCGCAACCCGACGTGTTAAAGGGGTTGTCAATCCCTTTCGGGTAACGACGCCGCAAACGGTGCGTGGACGGGAGAAAGTTGTGATAGATTGAATAATAGATCACAAATAAAATAAAGTGCAACAAAGTATTTTTGGGTTTTGGGATTAACAGATCTGAAAATAAAAGTAAATGAAAGTAGATGCGAAGGCAAATAATATGAGAAAGAGACACGGGGGCCGTAGGTTTCACTAGTGGCTTCTCTCGAGAAAAATAGCAAACGGTGGGTAAACAAATTACTGTTGGGCAATTGATAGAAACTCAAATAGTAATGACGATATCCAGGCAATGATCATTACATAGGCATCACGTCCAAGATTAGTAGACCGACTCCTGCCTGCATCTACTACTATTACTCCACACATCGATCGCTATCCAGCATGCATCTAGTGTATTAAGTTCATGCAAAAATGGAGTAATGCAATAAGAACGATGACATGACGTAGACGAGATCCATTTATCTATGGCGGTAGATATAGATCCCATCTTTTATCCTTAGTAGCAACGATACATATGTGCCGGTTCCCTTTCTGTCACTGGGATCAAGCACCGTAAGATCGAACCCACTACCGGGCACCTCTTCCCATTACAAGATAAATAGATTGAGTTGGCCAAACAAAACCTGTCGGAGATATACCCCGCGGTATGACCCGGCCGGAGTTATAACCCGGCTGGGACTTGGTAAATCGGCAGGTGTTAAGTCAGATGATAACCTGGCAGGTGTTAAGTCAGATGATAACCCGGCAGGTGTTAAGTCAGATGATAACCCGGCATATGTTAAGTCAGATGATAACCCGGCAGGTGTTAAGTTAGATGATAACCCGGCAGGTGTTAAGTCAGATGATAACCCGGCAGATGTTAACTCAGATCATAAACCCGTAGGAAGTCATAACCCGGCAGACCATCATAACCCGGCAGACAGTGATAACTGGTTGACAGTCATAACCTGGCAGACAGTGATAACTGGTTGACAGTCATAACCCGGCAGACAGTGATAATCGGTTGACAGTCATAACCCGGCAGATAGAGTCGCTTGGACTTATGAAGCCCGAGACGTTATGAAGCCCAAAGACGTTATGAAGCCCAAGACGTTAAGAAGCCCATGAAGAGAAGTCAGAATAGTTTAAATCTTAATCCGAGTTGGACTCTACATGTAAGCCGGCCCTTCAACATATATAAGGAGGGGAAGGGCACCCCAAGAAGCAAGAAGCAATGATCTCTAGGGCTAGACACAATTAGAGGAGAGCCGGCTTACCGGCGACTCCCAGATGAGCATAATGAGACCTAGCCACAAACAGCATCTAGGGTTATTACCGGATGATGTTTCCCGGGGCCCGAAGCTATCTAAATCCTTGTCTTGTGTGTTGTGTCTCTCTATTCTGACCAACCCCTTCAAGTTACCGCATAGATGCGTTGGCCTCACGACTAAGTCCTCACACTAGGACATCTGCTGTGACAATTCCACGACAGTTGGCGCCCACCGTGGGGCCTGCGCACGGTGGTGTTGAGTTCTTGGAGGGATTTCTTTCAGGGATCGAGAAGTTTGCAACTGACCGGGAGAAGGAGAAACAACATTGGAAAGAGTATCATCAAGGAAGTTAGGGTTTGCGTTTGGGCCGCTGCCACCGGCTATATAATCCAACGAAGTTGCCGTGTTTTTTCGCTGCTATCTCTGTGTCATAACAAGGGGAATCACTAAACCGCCTGCAACCGCGACAAGAAGTACTACTGTCGAAAAGCCACGGAGGAGTTCTACGATTTTTTGATCCAATATGTGTTGGTGTCAAGAAAATATTCAATCTACATATAAGTTTCTACCAAAGGAAACTAGAGGTCGTCAGTTACGAAGAGTCAAACAAAACGAGCGGTCGGGTCCGAGTGTTGTTGTTGTTCACGAGGGGGTCATGTGCCAAAGAAATCAACAAGCATGGAGATCGAGGCCTGCCAATCAAATCATAGGTTGTCTACATACAAGGAAATCCATGTCAATCCACGAGTGCTACTCTGATTAGTACATAAAAAAGGAGAAGGGGCCACGACCCGGAGGAAATCACGAGCTGAATTGGTCTAGAACCACTATGACCCGGAAAACAAAAGAGTCCATGGGCACAACGACAAATGGACCACGCTAAACCGCCATTGCGCCTCGATGAGTCGCCGTCTCTAAACCGTCGCGACCCTCGGCCGCCTCAAATCGCTACTGTCGCTGCGCCAGGCCGACCTGGGTTGCAAGATGCAAATCGCATGGGTCGTCGCGGCTGGACTCCACCTCTGCCACAACCTGTTGCCTGCCTGACCCGCTGGTTTCTGCCGGGTCACCGTCACTGCTGCACTAGACCGTCGCTTCAACTGTCGACCCGGACGAGGACTGGGATGGGGGTTGGATCCGGATTACGCCGTCGTCGCTCCGTTCTGAGCCGCCTTGCGACCCTGTCGTGCCAAGCCGCTTTACCTCAACATGACCTGGTACTGAGTCACCGTCGCCATCAAACTACAGCTAAACCGCGCCGTTCAGTTGCACGTCTACAGACAAATCACCACTGTGGCCGCGGTTGCTTACCTCTTGAACTGTCGACTCCGAGTCGTCGCCTATGTCAGGACAACCCGCCCACATTGCGATCCGCCGCGGATTGCTCCTGCTGCTGCGAGCGGGCCTGTGGCCTCGGGCCTCTTCTACAAGTTGCAATCAAGCCATCCCGCAGCCGCTGTTGAACCGCCCGCTGGCTCGGCGCCTAACGAATCACACCGTCGCGCACCTCACTTCATCGGCGGAGGCCACACCGGGCCGGCCTCTCTCTTAACCCGCCTGCAATACCTTTCATTGCTCGAGCCGCTGCCCACGAGCCGGCCTAATCGAATCACCAAGCCAACCCACCGGTCGTCGAGCTGTCGTCTGCCTAGCAGGAAGACACGCCCAACTCATCTCCGCCGCTGTGCCCTGCCGGATCACCCGCGCCTGAGTCGTTACGTAAATTGCCAAGCCAACAGGGGCAGTTCACGGTCTCTGCCTATACGGATCGGCCTCGTGCTGCTCCGTTTTGCCTTGGCCCGCCTTGCCGATGTCCTCCAGGCCGCTGCTCTGCCTCGCCCGTTAGCTGCATCTCTGCTGGCCTCGCCTCTGCTTTGCCAAAGCGCCGTGCTTATCTCCGAGTCAGCCCCACAGTTTCAAGCCGTTCCCGAGCCGCCCGTCTTGGACGGTTTAAACCGCCCGCGCACCCGGGCAAGTCGACACTGCTGGCTGCATCCGCGCAACCCAGCTGTAGCCACTGCCGCTTCTCCGCGGATCACCCGCTCCTGCCCGAGTCTCCCCTGTGGCTTTGTGATATCTTTCGTCAGGGAGATGGACAACCCGCCGTCGCGCGAAGCCGCTGCACTGCTACTACCTTCATCCCTGCGTTGCCTCAGCTTGAGCTGTCACTGCTCAGACTCGCCATCGCACCTCCGCCATTGCCGCCGCGCCAGGGAGTCGCCGCGCTTCAATCGCGCCCCGTCGCCACAGTCTCAATCCGCTGAATCGTCGGCATCCCTCTACCGCGGTCCCCGCCTTTGCTGAGGTCCGGCACCTTCATCTCCGCCTTCACCGGCCACCTCACGGGGTCGCCGCAGTGGATTTCACTCCTGGCCGCCCCCGTCGAAACACCGCGCCTCGCCGGTTTTGTCTCTGCGTTGAGCCGGCGCCGGATCACCATCACCGCTGTAAACTGCTGCGGCTTTGTTCCCTCAAACATCAACTACGCTATGCCCCCGCAGGCTCTTCGCGCTATGGAGTTGAAGTAACAAGAAACAGGCTCTGTTGTTGGATGCTGGAAAAGTTAAAGGTCCGCCACTAGGCCCATGTGTTAGTAGAATAACTACTACAAGTACAAGTGCTATGCTGGTTTGCCATCGTATAAAAGAGCATGGGATATGGTACAATGGCCGCATCAGACATCTGATATGTTTTGATTACGGTATCGACGAAAAAAAAGAGGATCGTGGAAGCAGTAAAATTCGGACCAGTTGGAAAACCAATGATGACGGACATGACTGGCTCGACGTCCCAGGAAAAGATCAGGTGCTATCCATCTTATTTATTTTTTCAATATGCTTTAAATTTCCCTCGAGAACAATTGTCCTCCCTTTAATATGTTTGTTCCATGATCATGTCAGAGACGATAAGATCATTTGTCATCCAAATACATCAGGACAATTATTCACCACCGAAGTGGAGTTATATCGCGGATATGAAGTGCATAGCATCATCATTTTTCACTAACATTTATCCATGCGGCCGTGCTCAACGGAAGTGCTTACGCTGCCGCCCTTGCGGTCCGGTCTACATCAACACACCGGGCCGCACCTGTTTGCATGAGCTATTTGTTGAGTATAAGCAAGTCACTGCTTGGGTAGCCCGGTTTTTCTTCCAAATTGGAGGAAAGTTATCATTCAGCCGCCGTCTGCGCTGGATGGCTCAATGGATATGCGCACAAATCGCTGCCACTATAGTTTGGTTAACTTCAAACATCCAGTTGTAAGGAACCATTGGCCGAGTTGCTGACATGGCTCATACAGGATCATTTATAACCCGCTGCAGTCACCTCAACCTTCTGTGGATTTACATCGCGTTATCAACACCAATGATATATACCTTTTGCTATGGTCAAGTACGGAGAATCTCAAGACAATTCCTTGAGTCATCTTAAGACTCGGGGGCTATGATGATATGACTCAGCAAGTCTTGCCAGTTTCAGCAAATTTAAGTGCCCCAGGATGTTGAAGGAAAGATAACTCGGTCCCAGAGGCTACTGTTATATTGATGAAAATTTAAAGGTCGTCAGAAATATTCCGGCTCACAATGACGCTTTCGATTTATAATCTGGTTTAAGGGAAATCCCGTCTCCCACACAGCGCTGAAACTCTTAGTATATGGTTCAAATCCGGTTTAAGAGGAAACTATCTCTTGCAAAGCTTTGACGCTCTCAATATCCGGTTCAAAATCCCGGTTCAAGAAGAATTTATCTCTTGCAAAAAGTTAAAGGTTGCCGAAGAGGACCTATTGCCATGATGTGCGGTTCAAACATGGGTATCCTGCCTTATTGGCTTATCATATTATTGATCACATGGGGGCTTCCTGCTCATTGAGCATAGTTATGAATACCCTCTTGATCCGGCTATCAAGCTAATATTATCATAAGAGCACAGCTCTGGTTACTTCGGTAATCCGGCTATCAAGCCAATATTATCATAAGGGGCCAAAGAGAGTTTGCTACATAGCACAACTCAAACATGGGTATCCCTTGAGAACAGCTCACAATATCACCTGGGGGCTATGTTCGAACCATAGTTACACCTCTTGATAGGCATAAGGGCATCAGGGAAATCACTTGGGGGCTTGGTCGTATCCGAACCATAGCTACACCTCTTGATAGGCATAAGGCCACCAGGGAAATCACTTGGGGGCTATGGGTTCGAACCATAGTTACACCTCTTGATAGGCATAAGGGCACCAGGGAAATCACTTGGGGGCTTGGTTGTATTCGAACCATAGCTACACCTCTTGATCAGCATAAGGCCACAAGGGAAATCACTTGGGGCTTGGTCGTATTCGAACCATAGCTACACCTCTTGATCGGTGCAATGCCACAATTATGACTACTTGGGGGCTCTAGTCATATCCGAACCATAGCTTAAACCCTCTTGATCATACACATACATCATCATATATTGCGTCATACATTGCATCATCATTACATCATCATAGCATGTATCATATGGGCACGCATATACCGGTTTATATGGCAGGAAGAGGTTTTCAAACCAGGTTATATTATTCAAATCTTTAATAGCCAACACGGGTGGATTTTTATTATGGTTATCAATAACCAATATTATGATTGAGGTTTTCAAAGTCGCTTCAGCGCAATGGATATAATTTATTCTACAATGGAAGGAATAGTCCTGAGTCGCTGCAGGCTTACGACCCGGTACTTGGGGGCTACATTATTCAAGTTGAGATTACATCAAATACACAAGTCTCATGTTGCTGCAAGCATGCACCATGACACTTGGGGGCTAATACAAAAAATCATTGTTTGCTCACCTTATTGAAGACCCGACTCATCACATCATAATGAGCCGGCCCTTGGGGGCTACCAATTGCTCCTGTCAACAATTCAAGGTACAAAGCTTTTAATCCATTATATTGAAGGGTCCACTGCTCAGTTGGTAAAGCACAAGGCTCTTAACCTTGTGGACATGAGTTCAAGCCCCATGATGGGGGTTATATCATATGGTGTTATTTTCATTGAAGTATATATCAAGTCCCAGCTCAATATTATCTTACTGAGCCGACCCTTGGGGGATACACATTGCTGTTCAAAGTTTACATGATTATATTTACAAAGTCCCTGCTCATTATTGTATAATGACCCGACCCTTGGGGGATACATTGGTTGAAGTTTTTATGAGCATCAGCCAATTACAAGTCCCAGGTTGCTGCAAGCATGACAACTCGGCACTTGGGGGCTACATATGTGGAATATTTCTGACTGGTGATTGAGATGAACAACCTGGATTTCTTCAAGCTTGTGACATTCATATTGAAGCAAATCTTAAGCTGTTACTACATTGCCTTCTTAAGACTTGGGGGCTACAAGTGATATGCATATAAGAGGTATATTTTCAAGCCTGGTGTTAACTACAATTATGACCCGGTGCTATCAATATTTATAAACCGACAATCTTGGCAATGATAAACCGGCAAGTTCTACATCCTTAAACCGGCTGAAGATCAGATGAGTATTTCAAGGACCAATATTTTTGTTAAGCATTGGGAGCTGAGTCAAATGAATTATTCTTCATAATATTTTCCTGTAACAAACCAATGTCAGCAAATTGATTATGAAGCTGGCCTATTGACCCGGATTTTTTAGAAGAAGTAAATGACAAGGACTTAAGGATGATCGGGATTAGTTTAACATGGATAAATCCAAAATAAACTGGGGGCTAATGTCAGGGATAAACCCCGCGGTATGACCCAGTCGGAGTTATAACCCGGCTGGAACTTGGTAAACCGGCATGTGTTAAGTCAGATGATAACCCGGTAGGTGTTAAGTCAGATGATAACCCGGCAGGTGTTAAGTCAGATGATAACCCGGCAGGTGTTAAGTCAAATGATAACCCGACAGGTGTTAAGTCGGATGATAACCCGGTAGATGTTAAGTCAGATCATAAACCGACAGGAAGTCATAACCCGGTAGACCATCATAACCCGGCAGACAGTGATAACTGGTTGACAGTCATAACCCGACAGACAATGATAACTGGTTGACAGTCATAACCCGGCAGACAGTGATAACTAGTTGACAGTCATAACCCGGCAGATAGAGTCGCTTGGAGTTATGAAGCCCGAGACGTTATGAAGCCCAAAGACGTTATGAAGCCCAAGACGTTAAGAAGCCCATGAAGAGAAGTCAGAATAGTTTAAGTCTTAATCCGAGTTGGACTCTACATGTAACCCGCCCCTTCAACATATATAAGGAGGGGCAGGGCACCCCAAGAAGCAAGAAGCAATAATCTCTAGGACTAGACACAATTAGAGGAGAGCCGGCTTACTGGCGACTCCCAGATGAGCATAATGAGACCTAGCCACAAACAGCATGTAGGGTTATTACCAGATGATGTTTCCCGGGGCCCGAAGCTGTCTAAATCCTTGTCTTGTGTGTTGCATCTCTCGATTCCGACCAACCCCTTCAAGGTACCGCATAGATGCGTTGGCCTCGCGACTAAGTCCTCACACTAGGACATCTGCCGTGACAATTCCACGACAAAACCCAAATGTCATAGAAGAAATACGAGGCTATAAGAGATCATGCATAAAAGAGATCAAAGAAGCTCAAATACTTTCATGGATATAAAAAGATAGATCTGATCATAAACTCAAAGTTCATCGATCCCAACAAACACACCGCAAAAGAGTTACATCATATGGATCTCCAAGAGACCATTGTATTGAGAATCAAGAGACAGAGATGAAGCCATCTAGCTACTAACTACGGACCCAAAGGTCTACGAAGAACTACTCAGGCATCATCGGAGAGGAACCAATGGAAATGGTGAACCCCTCCGTGATGGTGTCTAGATTGGATCTGGTGGTTCTGGACTCTGCGGCGGCTGGATGAATATTTCGTCGACTCCCCCAGGGTTTTGGGAATATTGAGGTATTTATAAAGCAAAGAGGCGGTCCCGGGGGGCACCCGAGGTGGGCACAACCCACCAGGGCGCGCTTGGGCCTCCTGGCGTGCCCTAGTGTGTTGTCCCTGTTGGGGAACGTAGCAGAAATTCAAAAAAAAATTCCTACGTAACACCAAGATCTATCTATGGAGAGACCAGCAACGAGTAGAAAGGGGAGTGCATCTACATACCCTTGTAGATCGCTAAGCGGAAGCGTTCAAGTGAACGGGGTTGATGGAGTCGTACTCGTCGTGATTCAGATCACCGATGATCCTAGTGCCGAACGGACGGCACCTCCGCGTTCAACACACGTACAGCTCGACGATGTCTCCCACGCCTTGATCCAGCAAGGAGAGAGGGAGAGGTTGAGGAAGACTCCATCCAGCAGCAGCACAACGGCGTGGTGGTGATGGAGGAGCGTGGAAATCCTGCAGGGCTTCGCCAAGCACCTACGGGAGAGGAGGAGGTGTCACGGGAGGGAGGGAGGCGCCAAGGGCTCAGGTATGGATGCCCTCCCTCCCCTCCACTATATATAGGGGCAGGGGAGAGGGGGGAGGCGCAGCCTTGCCCCCTCCTCCAAGGAAGGGGTGCGGCTAAGAGGGGGGAGGAGTCCATCCTCCCCAAGGCACCTCGGAGGTGCCTTCCCCCTTTAGGACTCTCCCCTTTTTCCTATATCTTGGCGCATGGGCCTCTAGGGGCTGGTGCCCTTGGCCCATGTAGGCCAAGGCGCACCCCTTACAGCCCATGTGGCCCCCCGGGGCAGGTGGCCCCACCCGGTGGGCCCCCGGGACCCTTCCGGTGGTCCCGGTACAATACCGATGACCCCGAAACTTGTCCCGATGGCCGAAACAGGACTTCCTATATATAAATCTTTACCTCCGGACCATTCCGGAACTCCTCGTGACGTCCGGGATCTCATCCGGGACTCCGAACAACATTCGGTAACCACATACAAACTTCCTTTATAACCCTAGCGTCATCGAACCTTAAGTGTGTAGACCCTACGGGTTCGGGAGACATGCAGACATGACCGAGATGTTCTCCGGTCAATAACCAACAGCGGGATCTGGATACCCATGTTGGCTCCCACATGTTCCACGATGATCTCATCGGATGAACCACGATGTCAAGGACTCAATCAATCCCGTATACAATTCCCTTTGTCTAGCGGTATGGTACTTGCCCGAGATTCGATCGTCGGTATACCGATACCTTGTTCAATCTCGTTACCGGCAAGTCTCTTTACTCGTTCCGTAACACATCATCCCGTGATCAACCCCTTGGTCACATTGTGCACATTATGATGATGTCCTACCGAGTGGGCCCAGAGATACCTCTCCGTTTACACGGAGTGACAAAATCCCAATCTCGATTCGTGCCAACCCAACAGACACTTTCAGAGATACCCGTAGTGTACCTTTATAGCCACCCAGTTACGTTGTGACGTTTGGCACACCCAAAGCACTCCTACGGTATCCGGGAGTTGCACAATCTCATGGTCTAAGGAAATGATACTTGACATTAGAAAAGCTTTAGCATACGAACTACATGATCTTGTGCTAGGCTTAGGATTGGGTCTTGTCCATCACATCATTCTCCTAATGATGTGATCCCGTTATCAACGACATCCAATGTCCATGGTCAGGAAACCGTAACCATCTATTGATTAACGAGCTAGTCAACTAGAGGCTTACTAGGGACATGGTGTTGTCTATGTATCCACACATGTATCTGAGTTTCCTATCAATACAATTCTAGCATGGATAATAAACGATTATCATGAACAAGGAAATATAATAATAATCAATTTATTATTGCCTCTAGGGCATATTTCCAACAGTCTCCCACTTGCACTAGAGTCAATAATCTAGTTCACATCGATATGTGATTAACACTCAAGGTCACATCCCCATGTGACTAACACCCAAAGAGTTTACTAGAGTCAATAATCTAGTTCACATTTACCATGTGATTAACACTCGATGAGTTCTGGGTTTGATCATGTTATGCTTGTGAGAGAGGTTATAGTCAACGGGTCTGAACCTTTCAGATCCGTGTGTGCTTTACAAATCTCTATGTCATCTCCTAGATGCAGCTACCACGTTCTATTTGGAGCTATTCCAAATAACTGTTCTACTTGGAGCTATTCTAAATTGTTGCTCCATTATACGTATCCGGTATCTCTACTCAGAGCTATCCGGATAGGTGTTAAGCTTGCATCGACGTAACCCTTTACGACGAACTCTTTTACCACCTCCATAATTGAGAAAATTCCTTAGTCCACTAGTTACTAAGGATAACTTTGACCGCTGTCCTGTGATCCATTCTTGGATCACTCTTGTACCCCTTGACTGACTCATGGTAAAGCACACTTCAGGTGCGGTACACAGCATAGCATACTGTAGAGCCTATGTCTTAAGCATAGGGGACGACCTTCGTTCCTTTCTCTCTATTCTGCCATGGTCGAGCTTTAAGTCTTAACTTCATACCTTACAACTCAGGCAAGAACTCCTTCTTTGACTGATCCATCTTGAACACCTTCAAGATCACGTCAAGGCATGTGCTCATTTGAAAGTACTATTAAGCGTTTTGATCTATCCTTATAGATCTTGATGCTCAATGTTCAAGTAGCTTAATCCAGGTTTTCCATTGAAAACACTTTCCAAATAACCCTATATGCTTTCCAGAAATTCTACGTCATTTCTGATCATTAATATGTCAACAACATATACTCATCAGAAATTCTATAGTGCTCCCACTCACTTCTTTGGAAATACAAGTTTCTCATAAACTTTGTATACACCCAAAATCTTTGATCATCATCAAAGCATACATTCCAACTCCGAGATGCTCACTCCAGTCCTCAGAAGGATTGCTGGAGCTTTGCATACTTATTAGCATATTTCAGGATAGACAAAACCTTCCGGTTGTATCACATACAACCTTTCCTCAAGAATCGTCGAGGAAACAATGTTTTGACATCCTATCTGCAAGATTTCATAAATAATGCAGTAATTGCTAATATAATTCCAACAGACTCTTAGCATCGCTACGAGTGAGAAAGTCTCATCGTAGTCAACTCCTTGAACTTGTCGAAAAACATCTTAACGACAAGTCGAGCTTTCTCAATGGTGACACTTACCATCATTGTCTGTCCTCCTTTCAAAATCCATATGTACCTAACAGCCTTACGACCATCAAGTAGTTCTTCCAAAGTCTACACTTTGTTTTCACACATGGATCCTCTCTCGGGTTTTATGGCCTTGAGCCATTTATCGGAATCCGGGCCCACCATCGCTTCTCCATAGCTCGTAGGTTCATTGTTGTCTAGCAACATGACTTCCAAGACAGGATTACGTACCACTCTGAAGTAGTACGCATCCTTGTCATCCTACGAGGTTCGGTAGTGACTTGATCCGAAACTTCATGATCACTATCATAAGCTTCCACTTCAATTGGTGTAGGTGCCACAGGAACAACTTCCTGTGCCCTGCTACACACTTGTTGAAGTGACGGTTCAATAACCTCATCAAGTCTCCACCATCCTCCCACTCAATTCTTTCGAGAGAAACTTTTCCTCGAGAAAGGACCCGATTCTAGAAACAATCCCTTATTGCTTTCGAATCTGAGACAGGAGGTATACCCAACTGTTTTGGGTGTCCAATGAAGATGCATTTATCCGCTTTGGGTTCGAGCTTATCAGCCTGAAACCTTTCCACATAAGCATCGCAGCCCCAAACTTCTAAGAAATGACAGCTTAGGTTTCTCTAAACCATAGTTCATACGGTGTCATCTCATCGGAATTACGTGGTGCCCTATTTAAAGTGAATGTGGTTGTCTCTAATGCCTAACCCATAAACTATCAGTGGTAATTCGATAAGAGACATCATGGTATGCATCATATCCAATAGGGTGCAGTTATGATGTTCGGACACACCATCACACTATGGTGTTCCAGGCTGTATTAGTTGTGAAACAATTTCCACAATGTCTTAATTCTGTGCCAAACTCGTGATTCAGATATTCATCTCTATGATCATATCATAGATCTTTTATCCTCTTGTCACGACGATCTTTCAACTTCACACTGAAATTACTTGAACCTTTCAATAATTCAGACTCGTGATTCATCAAGTAAATATACTCAACATCTACTCGAATCATCTGTGAAGTAAGAACATAACGATATTCACTGCATGCCTCAGCACTCATTGGACTGCACACATCAAAATGTGTTACTTCCAACAAGTTGCTATCTTGTTCCATCTTACTGAAAACGAGGCTTTTCAGTCATCTTGCCCATGTGGTATGATTTGCATGTCTCAAGTGATTCAAAATCAAGTGAGTCAAAACGGTCCATTTGCATGGAGTTTCTTCATGCATATACACCAATAGACATGGTTCGCATGTCTCAAACTTTTCAAAAACGAGTGAGCCCAAAGATCCATCAATATGGAGCTTCTTCATGCGTTTTATACCGATATGACTTACGTGGCAGTGCCACAAGTAGGTGGTACTATCATTACTATCTTTTGGCATGAACATGTGTATCACTACGATCGAGATTTAATAAACCATTCATTTTAGGTGTAAGACCATTGAAGGTATTATTCAAATAAACAGAGTAACCATTATTCTCCTTAAATGAATAACCGTATTGCGATAGACGTAATCCAATCATGTCTATGCTCAACGCAAACACCAAATAACAATTATTTAGGTTTAACACCAATCTCTTTGGTAGAGGGAGCGTGCGATGCTTGATCATATCAAGCTTGGAAAAACTTCCAACACATATCGTCAGCTCACCTTTAGCTAGTCTCCGTTTATTCCGTAGCCTTTTGTTTCGAGTTACTAACACTTAGCAACCGAACCGGTATCTAATACCCTGGTGCTACTAGGAGTACTAGCAAAGTACACATTAACACAATGTATATCCAATATACTTCTATCGACCTTGCCAGCCTTCTTATCTACCAAGTATCTAGGGTAATTCTGCTCTAGTGGTTGTTCCCCTTATTACAGAAGCACTTAGTCTCGGGTTTGGGTTTTACCTTGGGTTTCTTCACTAGAGCAGCAGCTGATTTGCCGTTTCATGAAGTATCCCTTCTTGCCCTTGCCCTTCTTGAAACTAGTGGTTTCACCAACCATCAACAATTGATGCTCCTTCTTGATTTCTACTTTCGCGGTGTCAAACATCGCGAATACCTCAAGGATCATCATATCTATCCCTGATATGTTATAGTTCATCACGAAGCTCTAACAGCTTGGTGGCAATGACTTTGGAGAACCATCACTGTCTTATCTGGAAGATCAACTCCCACTCGATTCAAATGATTGTTGTACTCAGACAATCTGAGCACAAGCTCAACAATTGAGCTTTTCTCCTTAGTTTGCAGGTTAAGAAAGTCATCGGAGGTCTTATACCTCTTGACATGGGCACGAGCCTGAAATCCCAATTTCAGCCCTCAAAACATCTCATATGTTTCGCGATGTTTCAAAAACGTCTTTGGTGCCTCAACTCTAAACCGTTTAACTGAACTATCACGTAGTTATCAAAACGTGTATGTCAGATGTTCGCAACAACCACAGACAACGTTCGAGGTTCAGCACACTGAGCGGTGCATTAAGGACATAAGCCTTCTATGAAGCAATGAGGACAATCCTCAGTTTACGGACCTAGTCCGCATAATTGCTACTATCAACTTTCAACTAATTTTTCTCTAGGAACATATCTAAACAGTAGAACTATAGCGTGAGCTACGACATAATTTGCAAAAACCTTTTGACTATGTTCAGGATAATTAAGTTCATCTTATGAACTCCCACTCAGATAGACATCCCTCTAGTCATCTAAGTGATTACATGATCCGAGTCAAACTAGGCCGTGTCCGATCATCACGTGAGACGGACTAGTCATCATCGGTGAACATCTTCATGTTGATCGTATCTTCTATACGACTCATGTTCGACCTTTCGGTCTCCGTGTTCCGAGGCCATGTCTGTACATGCTAGGCTCGTCAAGTTAACCCTAAGTGTTTTGCATGTGTTCCGAGGCCATGTCTGTACATGCTAGGCTCGTCAACACCCGTTGTATTTGAACGTCTGAATAAAACACCCGATCATCACGTGATGTTTTGAAACAGCGAACTGTCGCAACGGTGCACAGTTAGGGGAGAACACTTCTTGAAATTGTTGTAAGGGATCATCTTATTTACTACCGTCGTTCTAAGCAAATAAGATGTATAAACATGATAAACATCACATGCAATCAAATAGTGACATGATATGGCCATCATCACTTTGCTCCTTTTGATCTCCATCTTCGGGGCTCCATGATCATCATCGTCACCGGCATGACACCATGATCTCCATCATCATGATCTCCATCATCGTGTCTTCATGAAGTTGCCTCGCCAACTATTACTTCTACTACTATGGCTAACGGTTAGCAATAAAGTAAAGTAATTACATGACGTTTAAGTTGACACGCAGGTCACAAATAAATAAAGACAACTCCTATGGCTCCTGCCGGTTGTCATACTCATCGACATGCAAGTCGTGATTCCTATTACAAGAACATGATCAATCTCATACATCACATATATCATTCATCACATCCTTTTTGGCCATATCACATCACATAGCATACCCTGCAAAAACAAGTTAGACGTCCTCTAATTGTTGTTTGCATGTTTTACGTGGCTGCTATGGGTTTCTAGCAAGAACGTTTCTTACCTACGCATGAACCACAACGTGATATGCCAATTGCTATTTACCCTTCATAAGGACCCTTTTCATCGAATCCGATCCGACTAAAGTGGGAGAGACAGACACCCGCCAGCCACCTTATGCAACTAGTGCATGTTTGTCGGTGGAACCGGTCTCACGTAAGCGTACGTGTAAGGTTGGTCCGGGCCGCTTCATCCCACGATGCCGCCGAATCAAGATAAGACTAGTAACGGCAAGCATATTGAACAATATCGACGCCCACAACTACTTTGTGTTCTACTCGTGCAAAGAATCTACGCAATAGACCTAGCTCATGATGCCACTGTTGGGGAACGTAGCAGAAATTCAAAAATTTCCTACGTATCACCAAGATCTATCTATGGAGAGACCAGCAACGAGTAGAAAGGAGAGTGCATCTACATACCCTTGTAGATCGCTAAGCGGAAGCGTTCAAGTGAACGGGGTTGATGGAGTCGTACTCGTCGTGATTCAGATCACCGATGATCCTAGTGCCGAACGGACGGCACCTCCGCGTTCAACACACGTACAGCTCGACGATGTCTCCCACGCCTTGATCCAGCAAGGAGAGAGGGAGAGGTTGAGGAAGACTCCATCCAGCAGCAGCACAACGGCGTGGTGGTGATGGAGGAGCGTGGCAATCCTGCAGGGCTTCGCCAAGCACCTACGGGAGAGGAGGAGGTGTCACGGGAGGGAGGGAGGCGCCAAGGGCTCAGGTATGGATGCCCTCCCTCCCCTCCACTATATATAGGGGCAGGGGAGAGGGGGGAGGCGCAGCCTTGCCCCTTCCTCCAAGGAAGGGGTGCGGCTAAGAGGGGGGAGGAGTCCATCCTCCCCAAGGCACCTCGGAGGTGCCTTCCCCCTTTAGGACTCTCCCCTTTTTCCTATATCTTGGCGCATGGGCCTCTAGGGGCTGGTGCCCTTGGCCCATGTAGGCCAAGGCGCACCCCCTACAGCCCATGTGGCCCCCCGGGGCAGGTGGCCCCACCCGGTGGGCCCCCGGGACCCTTCCGGTGGTCCCGGTACAATACCGATGACCCCGAAACTTGTCCCGATGGCCGAAACAGGACTTCCTATATATAAATCTTTACCTCCGGACCATTCCGGAACTCCTCGTGACGTCCGGGATCTCATCCGGGACTCCGAACAACATTCGGTAACCACATACAAACTTCCTTTATAACCCTAGCGTCATCGAACCTTAAGTGTGTAGACCCTACGGGTTCGGGAGACATGCAGACATGACCGAGATGTTCTCCGGTCAATAACCAACAGCGGGATCTGGATACCCATGTTGGCTCCCACATGTTCCACGATGATCTCATCGGATGAACCACGATGTCAAGGACTCAATCAATCCCGTATACAATTCCCTTTGTCTAGCGGTATGGTACTTGCCCGAGATTCGATCGTCGGTATACCGATACCTTGTTCAATCTCGTTACCGGCAAGTCTCTTTACTCGTTCCGTAACACATCATCCCGTGATCAACCCCTTGGTCACATTGTGCACATTATGATGATGTCCTACCGAGTGGGCCCAGAGATACCTCTCCGTTTACACGGAGTGACAAAATCCCAATCTCGATTCGTGCCAACCCAACAGACACTTTCAGAGATACCCGTAGTGTACCTTTATAGCCACCCAGTTACGTTGTGACGTTTGGCACACCCAAAGCACTCCTACGGTATCCGGGAGTTGCACAATCTCATGGTCTAAGGAAATGATACTTGACATTAGAAAAGCTTTAGCATACGAACTACATGATCTTGTGCTAGGCTTAGGATTGGGTCTTGTCCATCACATCATTCTCCTAATGATGTGATCCCGTTATCAACGACATCCAATGTCCATGGTCAGGAAACCGTAACCATCTATTGATTAACGAGCTAGTCAACTAGAGGCTTACTAGGGACATGGTGTTGTCTATGTATCCACACATGTATCTGAGTTTCCTATCAATACAATTCTAGCATGGATAATAAACGATTATCATGAACAAGGAAATATAATAATAATCAATTTATTATTGCCTCTAGGGCATATTTCCAACAGTCTCCCACTTGCACTAGAGTCAATAATCTAGTTCACATCGATATGTGATTAACACTCAAGGTCACATCCCCATGTGACTAACACCCAAAGAGTTTACTAGAGTCAATAATCTAGTTCACATTTACCATGTGATTAACACTCGATGAGTTCTGGGTTTGATCATGTTATGCTTGTGAGAGAGGTTATAGTCAACGGGTCTGAACCTTTCAGATCCGTGTGTGCTTTACAAATCTCTATGTCATCTCCTAGATGCAGCTACCACGTTCTATTTGGAGCTATTCCAAATAACTGTTCTACTTGGAGCTATTCTAAATTGTTGCTCCATTATACGTATCCGGTATCTCTACTCAGAGCTATCCGGATAGGTGTTAAGCTTGCATCGACGTAACCCTTTACGACGAACTCTTTTACCACCTCCATAATTGAGAAAATTCCTTAGTCCACTAGTTACTAAGGATAACTTTGACCGCTGTCCTGTGATCCATTCTTGGATCACTCTTGTACCCCTTGACTGACTCATGGTAAAGCACACTTCAGGTGCGGTACACAGCATAGCATACTGTAGAGCCTATGTCTTAAGCATAGGGGACGACCTTCGTTCCTTTCTCTCTATTCTGCCATGGTCGAGCTTTAAGTCTTAACTTCATACCTTACAACTCAGGCAAGAACTCCTTCTTTGACTGATCCATCTTGAACACCTTCAAGATCACGTCAAGGCATGTGCTCATTTGAAAGTACTATTAAGCGTTTTGATCTATCCTTATAGATCTTGATGCTCAATGTTCAAGTAGCTTAATCCAGGTTTTCCATTGAAAACACTTTCCAAATAACCCTATATGCTTTCCAGAAATTCTACGTCATTTCTGATCATTAATATGTCAACAACATATACTCATCAGAAATTCTATAGTGCTCCCACTCACTTCTTTGGAAATACAAGTTTCTCATAAACTTTGTATACACCCAAAATCTTTGATCATCATCAAAGCATACATTCCAACTCCGAGATGCTCACTCCAGTCCTCAGAAGGATTGCTGGAGCTTTGCATACTTATTAGCATATTTCAGGATAGACAAAACCTTCCGGTTGTATCACATACAACCTTTCCTCAAGAATCGTCGAGGAAACAATGTTTTGACATCCTATCTGCAAGATTTCATAAATAATGCAGTAATTGCTAATATAATTCCAACAGACTCTTAGCATCGCTACGAGTGAGAAAGTCTCATCGTAGTCAACTCCTTGAACTTGTCGAAAAACATCTTAACGACAAGTCGAGCTTTCTCAATGGTGACACTTACCATCATTGTCTGTCTTCCTTTCAAAATCCATATGTACCTAACAGCCTTACGACCATCAAGTAGTTCTTCCAAAGTCTACACTTTGTTTTCATACATGGATCCTCTCTCGGGTTTTATGGCCTTGAGCCATTTATCGGAATCCGGGCCCACCATCGCTTCTCCATAGCTCGTAGGTTCATTGTTGTCTAGCAACATGACTTCCAAGACAGGATTACGTACCACTCTGAAGTAGTACGCATCCTTGTCATCCCACGAGGTTTGGTAGTGACTTGATCCGAAGTTCATGATCACTATCATAAGCTTCCACTTCAATTGGTGTAGGTGCCACAGGAACAACTTCCTGTGCCCTGCTACACACTTGTTGAAGTGACGGTTCAATAACCTCATCAAGTCTCCACCATCCTCCCACTCAATTCTTTCGAGAGAAACTTTCCTCGAGAAAGGACCCGATTCTAGAAACAATCCCTATTGCTTTCGGATCTGAGACAGGAGGTATACCCAACTGTTTTGGGTGTCCTATGAAGATGCATTTTATCCGCTTTGGGTTCGAGCTTATCAGCCTGAAACCTTTTCACATAAGCGTCGCAGCCCCAAACTTTAAGAAATGACAGCTTAGGTTTCTCTAAACCATAGTTCATACGGTGTCATCTCATCGGAATTACGTGGTGCCCTATTTAAAGTGAATGTGGTTGTCTCTAATGCCTAACCCATAAACTATAGTGGTAATTCGATAAGAGACATCATGGTATGCACCATATCCAATAGGGTGCAACTATGATGTTCGGACACACCATCACACTATGGTGTTCCAGGCTGTATTAGTTGTGAAACAATTTCCACAATGTCTTAATTCTGTGCCAAACTCGTGATTCAGATATTCATCTCTATGATCATATCATAGATCTTTTATCCTCTTGTCACGACGATCTTTCAACTTCACACTGAAATTACTTGAACCTTTCAATAATTCAGACTCGTGATTCATCAAGTAAATATACTCAACATCTACTCGAATCATCTGTGAAGTAAGAACATAACGATATTCACTGCATGCCTCAGCACTCATTGGACTGCACACATCAAAATGTGTTACTTCCAACAAGTTGCTATCTTGTTCCATCTTACTGAAAACGAGGCTTTTCAGTCATCTTGCCCATGTGGTATGATTTGCATGTCCCAAGTGATTCAAAATCAAGTGAGTCAAAACGGTCCATTTGCATGGAGTTTCTTCATGCATATACACCAATAGACATGGTTCGCATGTCTCAAACTTTTCAAAAACGAGTGAGCCCAAAGATCCATCAATATGGAGCTTCTTCATGCGTTTTATACCGATATGACTTACGTGGCAGTGCCACAAGTAGGTGGTACTATCATTACTATCTTTTGGCATGAACATGTGTATCACTACGATCGAGATTTAATAAACCATTCATTTTAGGTGTAAGACCATTGAAGGTATTATTCAAATAAACAGAGTAACCATTATTCTCCTTAAATGAATAACCGTATTGCGATAGACGTAATCCAATCATGTCTATGCTCAACGCAAACACCAAATAACAATTATTTAGGTTTAACACCAATCTCTTTGGTAGAGGGAGCGTGCGATGCTTGATCATATCAAGCTTGGAAAAACTTCCAACACATATCGTCAGCTCACCTTTAGCTAGTCTCCGTTTATTCCGTAGCCTTTTGTTTCGAGTTACTAACACTTAGCAACCGAACCGGTATCTAATACCCTGGTGCTACTAGGAGTACTAGCAAAGTACACATTAACACAATGTATATCCAATATACTTCTATCGACCTTGCCAGCCTTCTTATCTACCAAGTATCTAGGGTAATTCTGCTCTAGTGGTTGTTCCCCTTATTACAGAAGCACTTAGTCTCGGGTTTGGGTTTTACCTTGGGTTTCTTCACTAGAGCAGCAGCTGATTTGCCGTTTCATGAAGTATCCCTTCTTGCCCTTGCCCTTCTTGAAACTAGTGGTTTCACCAACCATCAACAATTGATGCTCCTTCTTGATTTCTACTTTCGCGGTGTCAAACATCGCGAATACCTCAAGGATCATCATATCTATCCCTGATATGTTATAGTTCATCACGAAGCTCTAACAGCTTGGTGGCAATGACTTTGGAGAACCATCACTGTCTTATCTGGAAGATCAACTCCCACTCGATTCAAATGATTGTTGTACTCAGACAATCTGAGCACAAGCTCAACAATTGAGCTTTTCTCCTTAGTTTGCAGGTTAAGAAAGTCATCGGAGGTCTTATACCTCTTGACATGGGCACGAGCCTGAAATCCCAATTTCAGCCCTCAAAACATCTCATATGTTTCGCGATGTTTCAAAAACGTCTTTGGTGCCTCAACTCTAAACCGTTTAACTGAACTATCACGTAGTTATCAAAACGTGTATGTCAGATGTTCGCAACAACCACAGACAACGTTCGAGGTTCAGCACACTGAGCGGTGCATTAAGGACATAAGCCTTCTATGAAGCAATGAGGACAATCCTCAGTTTACGGACCTAGTCCGCATAATTGCTACTATCAACTTTCAACTAATTTTTCTCTAGGAACATATCTAAACAGTAGAACTATAGCGTGAGCTACGACATAATTTGCAAAAACCTTTTGACTATGTTCAGGATAATTAAGTTCATCTTATGAACTCCCACTCAGATAGACATCCCTCTAGTCATCTAAGTGATTACATGATCCGAGTCAAACTAGGCCGTGTCCGATCATCACGTGAGACGGACTAGTCATCATCGGTGAACATCTTCATGTTGATCGTATCTTCTATACGACTCATGTTCGACCTTTCGGTCTCCGTGTTCCGAGGCCATGTCTGTACATGCTAGGCTCGTCAAGTTAACCCTAAGTGTTTCGCGTGTGTTCCGAGGCCATGTCTGTACATGCTAGGCTCGTCAACACCCGTTGTATTTGAACGTCTGAATAAAACACCCGATCATCACGTGATGTTTTGAAACAGCGAACTGTCGCAACGGTGCACAGTTAGGGGAGAACACTTCTTGAAATTGTTGTAAGGGATCATCTTATTTACTACCGTCGTTCTAAGCAAATAAGATGTATAAACATGATAAACATCACATGCAATCAAATAGTGACATGATATGGCCATCATCACTTTGCTCCTTTTGATCTCCATCTTCGGGGCTCCATGATCATCATCGTCACCGGCATGACACCATGATCTCCATCATCATGATCTCCATCATCGTGTCTTCATGAAGTTGCCTCGCCAACTATTACTTCTACTACTATGGCTAACGGTTAGCAATAAAGTAAAGTAATTACATGACGTTTAAGTTGACACGCAGGTCACAAATAAATAAAGACAACTCCTATGGCTCCTGCCGGTTGTCATACTCATCGACATGCAAGTCGTGATTCCTATTACAAGAACATGATCAATCTCATACATCACATATATCATTCATCACATCCTTTTTGGCCATATCACATCACATAGCATACCCTGCAAAAACAAGTTAGACGTCCTCTAATTGTTGTTTGCATGTTTTACGTGGCTGCTATGGGTTTCTAGCAAGAACGTTTCTTACCTACGCATGAACCACAACGTGATATGCCAATTGCTATTTACCCTTCATAAGGACCCTTTTCATCGAATCCGATCCGACTAAAGTGGGAGAGACAGACACCCGCCAGCCACCTTATGCAACTAGTGCATGTTTGTCGGTGGAACCGGTCTCACGTAAGCGTACGTGTAAGGTTGGTCCGGGCCGCTTCATCCCACGATGCCGCCGAATCAAGATAAGACTAGTAACGGCAAGCATATTGAACAATATCGACGCCCACAACTACTTTGTGTTCTACTCGTGCAAAGAATCTACGCAATAGACCTAGCTCATGATGCCACTGTTGGGGAACGTAGCAGAAATTCAAAAATTTTCCTACGTATCACCAAGATCTATCTATGGAGAGACCAGCAACGAGTAGAAGGAGAGTGCATCTACATACCCTTGTAGATCGCTAAGCGGAAGCGTTCAAGTGAACGGGGTTGATGGAGTCGTACTCGTCGTGATTCAGATCACCGATGATCCTAGTGCCGAACGGACGGCACCTCCGCGTTCAACACACGTACAGCTCGACGATGTCTCCCACGCCTTGATCCAGCAAGGAGAGAGGGAGAGGTTGAGGAAGACTCCATCCAGCAGCAGCACAACGGCGTGGTGGTGATGGAGGAGCGTGGCAATCCTGCAGGGCTTCGCCAAGCACCTACGGGAGAGGAGGAGGTGTCACGGGAGGGAGGGAGGCGCCAAGGGCTCAGGTATGGATGCCCTCCCTCCCCTCCACTATATATAGGGGCAGGGGAGAGGGGGGAGGCGCAGCCTTGCCCCTTCCTCCAAGGAAGGGGTGCGGCTAAGAGGGGGGGAGGAGTCCATCCTCCCCAAGGCACCTCGGAGGTGCCTTCCCCCTTTAGGACTCTCCCCTTTTTCCTATATCTTGGCGCATGGGCCTCTAGGGGCTGGTGCCCTTGGCCCATGTAGGCCAAGGCGCACCCCCTACAGCCCATGTGGCCCCCCGGGGCAGGTGGCCCCACCCGGTGGGCCCCCGGGACCCTTCCGGTGGTCCCGGTACAATACCGATGACCCCGAAACTTGTCCCGATGGCCGAAACAGGACTTCCTATATATAAATCTTTACCTCCGGACCATTCCGGAACTCCTCGTGACGTCCGGGATCTCATCCGGGACTCCGAACAACATTCGGTAACCACATACAAACTTCCTTTATAACCCTAGCGTCATCGAACCTTAAGTGTGTAGACCCTACGGGTTCGGGAGACATGTAGACATGACCGAGATGTTCTCCGGTCAATAACCAACAGCGGGATCTGGATACCCATGTTGGCTCCCACATGTTCCACGATGATCTCATCGGATGAACCACGATGTCAAGGACTCAATCAATCCCGTATACAATTCCCTTTGTCTAGCGGTATGGTACTTGCCCGAGATTCGATCGTCGGTATACCGATACCTTGTTCAATCTCGTTACCGGCAAGTCTCTTTACTCGTTCCGTAACACATCATCCCGTGATCAACCCCTTGGTCACATTGTGCACATTATGATGATGTCCTACCGAGTGGGCCCAGAGATACCTCTCCGTTTACACGGAGTGACAAAATCCCAATCTCGATTCGTGCCAACCCAACAGACACTTTCAGAGATACCCGTAGTGTACCTTTATAGCCACCCAGTTACGTTGTGACGTTTGGCACACCCAAAGCACTCCTACGGTATCCGGGAGTTGCACAATCTCATGGTCTAAGGAAATGATACTTGACATTAGAAAAGCTTTAGCATACGAACTACATGATCTTGTGCTAGGCTTAGGATTGGGTCTTGTCCATCACATCATTCTCCTAATGATGTGATCCCGTTATCAACGACATCCAATGTCCATGGTCAGGAAACCGTAACCATCTATTGATTAACGAGCTAGTCAACTAGAGGCTTACTAGGGACATGGTGTTGTCTATGTATCCACACATGTATCTGAGTTTCCTATCAATACAATTCTAGCATGGATAATAAACGATTATCATGAACAAGGAAATATAATAATAATCAATTTATTATTGCCTCTAGGGCATATTTCCAACAGTCCCCTCCTCGGGACTCCCCCCAGGTGCAACGAGAGCCCAATATCTTCCATTTGGTTCATAAAAAATCTCCGTAAAGTTTCGTGGCATTTGGACTCCGTTTGATATTGATTTTCTGCAATGTAAAAAACATGGAAAAACAACAACTGGCACTTGGCACTATGTCAATAGGTTAGTACCAAAAATGATATAAAATGATTATAAAACATCCAAGATTGATAATAAAACAACATGGAACAATAAAAAATTATAGATACGTTGGAGACGTATCACACATCACCTCCTACATCATCTTTTATGAGGCATTTATCCGCATTGAGCCCCATTTCTGGTTGTGGCTCAAGATGTTCTGTGTCAAACCACGGACCAATGATGGCCAGATCACAGAGTGCGGAGGAGCCATGATCAACAAGCTCCATGGCATCAAGTGGCTGCCTGACAAGTTCATCGAGATGGTGAAACAATGGTAGGAGTTGTGGTTTTACATGGTCGACGCGTCATCGGGGGACAGAAAATGAGTCTTTGCTTTCTCGGCCACGCCCTTGAAGAGGCTGCACTCTTGGACGACCAAGAACCTCGACTAGGGGAACAAGGATGAAGACTAGGCCCTCCTAGAACGAGTGAAGTTCCTCATCGGCGAGGGTGTCACTTTGGTGGATGTGATCCACATGATGCTCCACCGCAAGGTCCAACCCCTGTAGGCCCGCTCATCTCCTCTATGGACATACATTACGGATAGCAGGGTCTTGGTAGTCTGAATCCTCTACAGGGGAAGGACCTCGGTGGGATGCTGACGCTCCTTTTCAAGCCCTCGGCCAAGGAAAATACCTTCCGGATCGAGGGAGATGACATCGGCTATAGCTGAGCTAGTCCAAATGTCGAGGATTGTCTTCTATTCCTCTTTTATTTGTGGTCAAACCTTTATTTTTTTCATCTTAGCCGAGTAACTGAATTCTATTGACCACATTAAAGGATTGGCGTACCTTCACCGGGTCGGCCAGATCGTCGGTGCCTCAAAGTGGGGAGCCCATGAGCGCTAAGTTGGAGAAGCGCTGACCGAGGACCCATACGTGGTCACGGTCAAGCCGAAAAAGACCAAGGGGTCTTGGGAGACCAGGGCCTCAAAGGGTTTGGCTATTCAAGACAACCTCCTCGAGCTCCCCGTTGGGAGCCAACCGAGCTCAGGCTCTGACTCCAACTATGAGCAGGAGGAGGAGGAGTCCAGCGAGGCCCCGCCACGCTGAGGTGGGAAAAGAACACGGGTAGCGTTGGGGGACGATGAGGCATTGCCCTCTCCCCAAGCTCACAAACGCTCAAGGGGATAAAAAGCTTTTGCGACGGGCCACTCCTCGACGCCGACCGGTCAGGACACCGACTTGGATCCCTCCGAGAAGTCATGGCCAACCGACCGCCCTCGCCGTGCACGTCCTACTGCCCACTGGTTAGTTTTTTAATAAACTTTTAATTTAGCAAGGTGTTGTTAGTCATGGGTTCGGATTTTCTCCTTCTTGAGCACCTCAGCAATTCTTGGCACTATGGGAGAAGCTTGCAAACGTTACCATCCAGCCGGGTGTCAAGGACTCCATCGTTTGGAAGATAACCAATGATGGCCATTACTTCGCGAAGTCTGTTTATATAGTGTAGTTTCGCGGTCTCCCACACTCAAGCTTGCATGTTACTATCTGGAAGGCATGAGCTCCCCCCCAAGTGTGAAATTTTGCCTGGCTAGTTATCCATACAGAATTTGGACTGCCGACAGACTTGAGAGGAGAGGATGGCCAAATTGCGACAAATGTCCCCTATGCAATCAGGTGCAAAAATCTGTTGCACACATTATCTTCAAATGTAGATTCTTTGTCCAAATTTGCAATGTGGTCTTCTCATGGCTTCAACTTGTTATCCCTACGACTCCTTGGCTCCTGTTCAACACGCTAAAATCTGGGTGGGATGCGGTCATATCTAGCAACGAGCTGTCGGCGAAGGCCTTGTCTTTATTGTTACTTCTTGTGGGATGGGAAATTTGGAATGGAAGCAATGCTCAAGTTTTCAGGAGCAAAGCGGCGCCGGTGGCAGTTGTCATGCGGTGCATCAAGGATGAAGTGTCTATTTAGGCCATTGCGGGCGCCAAGCATTTGAGAAATGTAATGCCGCTAGAGTATTTGTTTTGTCTTAGCCATATGATGAGGTGTGTGTAACAAAACCTCTTCTTTATCAATGAAAATGATATGTCTTTTGCCTTGTTTTAGAAAAAGGAGAGGTTACCATGAAGGAAGAAGAAGAGCAACGTGCATGCCCTTGAGTATGCATGACATTTCTTTGGATGATGGCTTCCACCCAGCTAGCTTGGCGAGCGGCTATGTGTGCGTCATGCCAGCCAGCACCGGCTCATGCTGGCCTCCGTCTGCAACGGTCGGTCGTGTTCTTCGCGGTCTCGCATCTGCCGCCGCCGCGGGCTACATATATCTCCTTGTCTGGTGCGTCGTCCGTGACCTCGCCCCAACGCCTTGTGTCACAAAATATCATGTGCGGTCTCACGTGTGCCGCTGCCGCCATGGGTGCATTTGTCAATGCAAATTGCTAATTGCACAGAGGATAGATTAAATTAAGGTTAGCTATTAGATTAAGTTTAGTGGGTCTGTTAATACAATAAAAATGGGTTTATAGGGTGCATTTAGAGAAGATAATGTTTATTTTTTTATAAGTACAGTAAAGATAGAGATAGTAGAGATACCTAAAAAGAATAGATATAGGAATGCGTGACCGTAATCAAAATCCTTAAGGCCCATTTGGTGCACGAGTTGTGGTAGGCCAATCCAACCGTGCACGATTCTTCTCCACCCATGCGGATCAAGGAGGAATATAAGGCCAACTCCAACCGGCCGATGCAAATGGACGCCTCTTTTGTCTAGTTTTCATTCGTTTGGATTGTCCGAATGGACGGCGTCTGGCCTTAATTGCGTTTTTACTGGCAGTGAGCCAACCGGCTAACACATTTTGTTCGCCCGACCAATATTTGTCCAAATTTCAACATTTTACATTCTATGCATATGGATACAAATAAAATTTCAATTATTATTATTATATTACAATAAATAGTTTCAACCAAATGAAAATCTCATGGTTTACAAACCAATGATTTAAAATTGTCACAAATACAAAGAAACATCCAATATATCTATTGGTTGCTATATGTGAGTCTACACATGCTCAACCCAATCATTTGAAGTTGAATATAAGTTTTTCAATCACGCATTTCATAATGGAATTGGATGAACTGTGCGAACGTAGCCGATCCATGTCCAGACTCAATATTTTCACCCTGGAAATCAAACCCTTGGTCGAAGATGATGCCATCACGCTCATCCTCTACGATCATATTGTGCATGATCACACAAGCAGTCATCACAGTCCACATCTTCCGTTGGCTCCATGTTCTGACAGGGTGTCGAACAATAGCCCATCGAGATTGGAGCACATCGAAAGCATGCTCCACGTCCTTCCTAGCACTCTTTTGTGCTTGGGCAAACCTAGCTCGCTTCTCTCCTACCGGTCTGGCGATTGTCTTCACAAGAGTTGACCACTGAGAATAGATACCATCGACTAAGTAGTATCCCTTATTGTAGTGGCGGCCATTGATCTCAAGTTGACCTATGGTCAATTGCCTTCTGCATTGTATGTGATGCCATTGTAAGAACCTGCCATGCCGAAGAAAGAGTGCCAAATTCAGAGGTCTTGTGATGCCACAACTTCAAGTATGACTGTACAAGTTTTAACATGCCCCTTATACCGCCCTCGCCAAGCAAATGGATAGTTCTTCCACTTCTAGTGCATACAACCTATACTACCAAGCATTTCTAGAAAGCCGCTAGATTCATTGATCGCTAACTACCGGGCTGTTTCCGCCACATTTGGTTCTCTCAAGAACTCCGAGCCAAACACTGCAACCATGACTTTGCACACCCTATACAAATGATACAAGGTATGAGGACTCATTCATGTGAACATACTCATCCACAAGATCACCGCAAATTTCTTATGCAATCATTCGGATAGCTGAAGTGCATTTTTGATAAGAGACGAAGCCAACCCTTCCGAGGGCATTATTCTTGCATCTAAAGTAATCATCATACCCCATCACTCCCTCTTGAATACGGTTGAACATATGCCTAGCCATCCAGAAGCGTCGCCGAAAAAGCTTGGCATTGTAGAGCGGAGACTTGCAATGAAAATAATAGCTATAGAGTAGGCAATGACCACTCTCTCTATTACGATTCAACGCCAGAGCATGGCCCTGGATTGACCACCTAAACATTGACCGCATCCTAGAAATGTGCTCATTAACAACCATAGTAGCAACCATAAAGTCCTCATCTTCGGGCGATGAATCATCCGATGAACATATGATGTTGTTGGAAAAAAACTCATCATCACTATCGGCCATGGTACCTTATGGGCAAAGGGCCGAACACATTTCCCGCGACAATGGAGTTGGGCGTGGTAGAGCCGCGATTGGTCAAGGGTAACATGCCAGTCGACGTCTACGCCCTCCGGTGGTGCCCGTGGAGGTGAGGGCGGTGTCGACGACCCTTGACATGCGTCCCTTTTCCTGCTACGACGACGATGGTGAGCAGACACATATGCCGGCTTCGGTGGACGCGGCGGCGGTGAATAGGTTGGTGGATGCGACGGCTGTGCCTAGGCGTCGTCGCGGCCGGAGCTTGGTGGCGGCGGTGAGGGCGAGGGAACGAGTAAGGAGGGGTAAGTGGAGAATAATCGTCGTTGTGCCACCGACAGACGGGACGGAGGAGGACATGGGCGGGGCATCGCTCTTAATCGCAATGGACAAAAAAACATCCGTTCATCTACATCGGTGCGTTGGACCGTGTTTTCGGTTCGCTCGGACCGAGACGGGGCGTCGCCGCTCATCCCCGCTCGCAGGAAAAGGAAGCCGCAGTCGAGAAAAGCACACCCGTCCCGGCCCGGCCCGGTTGCAGCACTGGATAGTACAAAAGGGCCTGGTTGAAGCTCAAAGCGAGCGCACGCACGATGAAAGCGTAAAAGCCAAGGGGAAAAAAAGAAGACAAAAGGGGGGGAGAGAGAGAGAGAGGGGGGGGAGGCACCAAAATACCACTGCTGCTACGTTCCCCTCTCCTTCCTCCTCCACCGCGCCGAAACCCTCGCCGCCGCCGCCCTCGGATCCCTCGCCGCGGCGGCGATCACCGCTCCGCCTCCCGGTGGCCGCGGCGGGGACGCGGGACCCTCCCGCCGCGCCATGATCTCGCGCCTCCACGCTCCGGTGCCCCGCGCCGCCCTCCAATGTGAGCCCCTCCCCCTCCCCCTCCCCCCTCCTTCCCCGCCGCGACCTAGGGTTCTCTCTTTCTCGACAAGGCGAGCGAGCGAGCGCGCTTCCCTGCTTGCTCTGCTTCTGTTGGACTCTTTTACCTGGCACGCCCTATTTTCCTGCGATTTCCTCCCGTCTTTACCTATTATTGGAGGATTCCTGGGGCGTCTTCCGCTGGCTGGGTTGGAATTTGATTTCTTGTCCTCCTTTCCCATCCGGGTTTCTTGCAAGCCGTCTTGCAAAGAAGCCGCCACTTTTACTGCGCAATTCAGAGTTAGTCCAAAGCCGGGTCTTTTTTTAGTCTTCACGCGCATTCCTCTCCAGATTCTTTTCTCCCTTTTCTCGATGCGTTTTCCGTACGCCGGTATATGCAACCGGAATTCTACTAAACCCTACTCAATTCATGTCTGCAATCTTTCACAGAGGAAGGAAGAGACGAGGAGACTCTCCCTCTCTCTTTCATGCAGCCAGGGATGGAGCCCCTCCAAGGGAAGGAGAGCAACGGCGCCGTTCCTGACTGCAATGGGGCTGCTGCCCCCCCTGCGAAGCAGCAGCTGCCTGAAGGGACGGACGCCCTTCGGTATGCCAACATCCTCCGGTCACGCAACAAATTTGCTGATGCTCTCCAGTTGTACAGTACCGTTCTTGACAAGGATGGAACCAATGTGGAGGCCCTTATCGGAAAAGGGATCTGCCTCCAGGCCCAGAGCCTGCCAAGGCAGGCCTTGGATTGCTTCACCGAGGCTGTCAAGGTCGATCCCAAGAATGCGTGTGCTCTCACACATTGTGGGATGATATACAAAGACGAGGGTCACCTAGTTGAGGCCGCAGAGGTATGGAGCAACATTCTCTCATCTATCTGCTGGCTTGCTGGTTCTTGTGAGCTGTGTCTCAGAAAAAGCAGACTTTGTTTTTTCATAGCATTGTTGTTGTTATTGTTGTGAACAGCTAAACACTGGAAATCTTTGATTGAGTATGTGCCTCGAATCTGATATATCCCTCCATGTTGACCTGAATGGATGATCTGGCATTAGTATGTTTCCTGAAATATAGTTTTTTGTTTTTGTTTTGCAGAATACAAGTTAGATCTAAAAGCTAATTTAGGCCCAGTTCTTTTGCCATAATCTTGGGATTTTTCCAGAATCCGACCCCTACTCAGCTTCTCCCAGAATCTTTGAGCCTCGTTTGTTTTACAATCCTATCTAGTTAGGGTCTAATTAGATAGGATTGTAAAACAAATGGGGCTCAAAGATTCTGGGAGAAGCTGGGTAGAGGTCGGATTCTGGGAGAATTTCCAGATTCTGGCAAAAGAACTGGGCCTTAAAGGGCTCTTTATGAACTTCCGTTTTACGCTAAGTTTGTCCAAATTAACCTAGCCATCAGTGTGTCCTGTGTATAATCTCTTGTGTGCCGGAATTACTGTTTAACAGTGTAGCTGATCTGTGGGTAGAAAGCACATAAGTGTTTGCTAAATCAGGGCAGATGACAACTGCAGTAAAAGAAAGCAGGATTCTGCTTGGAATGTCTATGCATACTATTTCTCCCTTAGAGAACACCAACCCCTTACTTTTAGTGTGAGTACAAGAAATCCTAACCAATCTTAGTTCGTTAGGTTAAACATCATACTGTCCAAAACCGTTAGTAGGGCCTGCACACAATGTTTTTAAGTTTTTGTTGTTTTTACTGTAGCTACTGTGCTGTACAAATTTTATGTTCTAATAATGGAGAAAACAATCTGGAACAGGCATATCAAAAAGCTCGAAGTGCGGATCCTTCCTATAAAGCTGCTGCGGAATTTCTTGCTATAGTTTTGACCGATCTTGGAACTAGCTTGAAGCTTGCAGGCAATACAGAAGATGGGATTCAAAAATATTGTGAAGCTCTTGAAGTGGATAGCCACTATGCGGTACAATCATCAACTCTAACCGTTATTATTTTTGTCTGTCAATTTAGCATTGTGCTAATGTATACACCTGATTTATGCAGCCTGCTTATTACAACCTTGGGGTGGTTTATTCAGAGATGATGCAGTTTGACGTAGCTCTTACTTGTTATGAAAAAGCTGCATTGGAGAGACCATTGTATGCTGAAGCTTATTGCAATATGGGGGTTATTTACAAGAATCGGGGAGAGCTAGACGCAGCAATTGCCTGCTACGACAGGTAAATTTGCCATTATTTTGATATGAATTGTGCCGATATTCATAAAATAATCTACAACAAGAACGTGAAGTTCACTCGTGGCATGACTTTCCTGTACCCCAGGTGCTTGACTATTTCCCCCAACTTTGAGATTGCTAAGAATAACATGGCAATAGCACTAACCGACTTGGGTACAAAGGTGCGGACTTGTCCACTTCTACTGTTGTGTAAATTCTACCGATTACCATCAATTTTCATTTTGTTCTTTTACCGACTGTAACATGGCCTTCAAAGAGGATCATACTCATATTCCATTGTTTACTCCATGCTATACAGAAGCTCAACTGCAATTGCATTCTCTTTTGTATACCTTTAGTTGTCTACTACATAATTGCCCGTGCGTTGCAACGAGTGTAAATATTCTTTAATATGTTAGCCCATGATTACCTTCCATGTTAATGTGATTATCTAAATAATTGTTTATCAATTCATGCCCATGATTACCTTCCTGCTAGCCCATGATTACGTTCCATATTATTGTGATGATCTAAATAATTGTTTAACAAATCATGCCCATGATTTACCTACCTAAATAACTTTTAGGATTTTATTTGGTAATCACTTAGTAAGAACTTATTGTCTTGCCAAAGAAAACATAATTTTATTTGGTAAATCAATAAAAGACAAGAGGGAATGGGGAATGATGGATGAAGGACGAGGTGGACGACAGAACCTTACATCTTTTTTATTAAGTAGGAAAAGATAGTACCGACACCTTTTGTGTCTGGTTAAAGGCAACTGTTTGTGTTTGATTAAGGCACAACTATTTTTTTATTAATTATCATTTTTTTATTAATTAAGGCACACTCTTATGGAGATGAAACCCAAAAGATTTTCGTTGGGGCGTAACCCTCTCAGCGACGCGCCACATCGGAACCCGGGTGTGGTGGAAAATGGGCAAGGGCCGGGCCGTCACCCCCCAAGTGGCGCGCCGTATCTTGATCCGGATACGGTGGCAAGTGAGCGAGGATCGGGTCGTCGCATCCTTAGTGGCGCGCTACATCGGCGCCCGGATGTAGTGGAAAATGAGCAAGGGTCTTTGCATTTGACTCGACGAGTGCGAAGGGTAAGGAAGCTAGCCGAGCCTAGGAGGATTCGCTTAGGTAGCTGGAACGTAGGGTCTCTGACAGGAAAGCTTCGGGAGCTAGTTGATGCAGCAGTGAGGAGAGGTGTTGATATCCTTTGCGTCCAAGAAACCAAATGGAGAGGACAGAAGGCGAAGGAGGTGGAGGATACCGGCTTCAAGCTGTGGTACACGGGGACGGCTGCAAACAGAAATGGCGTAGGCATCTTGATCAACAAGAGCCTCAAGTATGGAGTGGTAGACGTCAGGAGACGTGGGGACCGGATTATCCTGGTCAAGCTGGTAGCTGAGGACTTGGTTCTCAATGTTATCAGCGCATATGCCCCGCAAGTAGGCCACAATGAGAACACCAAGAGGGAGTTCTGGGAAGGCTTGGAAGACATGGTTAGGAGTGTACCGATTGGTGAGAAGCTCTTCATAGGAGGAGACCTCAATGGCCACGTGGGTACATCTAACACAGGTTTTGAAGGGGCGCATGGGGGCTTTGGCTATGGCATCAGGAATCAAGAAGGAGAAGATGTCTTAAGCTTTGCTCTAGCCTACAACATGATTGTAGCTAACACCCTCTTTAGAAAGAGAGAATCACATCTGGTGACTTTTAGTAGTGGCCAACACTCTAGCCAGATTGATTTCATCCTCTCGAGAAGAGAAGATAGGCGTGCGTGCCTAGACTGTAAGGTGATACCTGGGGAGAGTGTTGTACCCCAGCATAAGCTGGTGGTTGCTGACTTCCGCTTTCGGATTCGTGTCCAGCGGGATAAGCGTGCCAGGGTCGCTAGAACGAAGTGGTGGAAGTTCAAGGGGGAGGTAGCTCAGGTGTTCAAGGAGAGGGTATTTAAGGAGGGCCCTTGGGAGGAAGGAGGGGATGCGGACAATGTGTGGATGAAGATGGCGACTTGCATTCGTAAGGTGGCCTCGGAGGAGTTTGGAGTGTCCAGGGGAAGGAGAAGCGAAGATAAGGATACCTGGTGGTGGAATGATGATGTCCAGAAGGCGCTTAAAGAGAAGAAAGATTGCTTCAGACGCCTATACCTGGATAGGAGTGCAGACAACATAGAGAAGTACAAGATGGCGAAGAAGGCCGCAAAGCGAGCTGTTGGTGAAGCAAGGGGTCGGGCATATGAGCACCTCTACCAACGGTTAGGCACGAAGGAAGGTGAAAGGGACATCTATAAGATGGCTAAGATCCGGGAGAGGAAGATGAGGGATATTGGCCAAGTCAAATGCATCAAGGACGGAGCAGGCCAACTCTTGGTGAAGGACGAAGAGATTAAGCATAGATGGCGGGAGTACTTCGACAAGCTGTTCAATGGGGAGAATGAGAGTTCTACCATTGAACTGAATGACTCCTTTCATGAGACCAGCATGCGTTTTGTGCGGCGCATCCAGGAGTCTGAGGTGAAGGAGGCTTTAAAAAGGATGAAAGGAGGCAAGGCGATGGGCCCTGATTGTATCCCCATTGAGGTGTGGAAAGGTCTCGGGGACATAGCGATAGTATGGCTAACCAAGCTTTTCAACCTCATTTTTCGGGCAAACAAGATGCCAAAAGAATGGAGACGGAGTATATTAGTACCAATCTTCAAGAACAAGGGGGATGTTCAGAGTTGTACTAATTACCGTGGAATTAAGCTGATGAGCCATACAATGAAGCTATGGGAGAGAGTCATTGAGCACCGCTTAAGAAGAATGACAAGCGTGACCAAAAATCAGTTTGGTTTCATGCCTGGGAGGTCGACCATGGAAGCCATTTTCTTGGTACGACAACTTATGGAGAGATATAGGGAGCATAAGAAGGACTTGCATATGGTGTTCATTGACTTGGAGAAGGCCTATGATAAGATACCGTGGAATGTCATGTGGTGGGCCTTGGAGAAACACAAAGTCCCAGCAAAGTACATTACCCTCATCAAGGACATGTACAATAATGTTGTGACAAGTGTTCGAACAAGTGATGTCGACACCGATGACTTCCCGATTAAGATAGGACTGCATCAGGGGTCAGCTTTGAGCCCTTATCTTTTTGCATTGGTGATGGATGAGGTCACAAGGGGTATACAAGGAGATATCCCATGGTGTATGCTCTTTGCGGATGATGTGGTGCTAGTTGACGATAGTCGGACGGGGGTAAATAGGAAGTTAGAGTTATGGAGACAAACCTTGGAATCGAAAGGGTTTAGGCTTAGTAGAACTAAAACCGAGTACATGATGTGTGGTTTCAGTACTACTAGCTGTGAGGAGGAGGAGGTTAGCCTTGATGGCCAGGTGGTACCTCGGAAGGACACCTTTCGGTATTTGGGGTCAATGTTGCAGGAGGATGGGGGTATTGATGAAGATGTGAACCATCGAATCAAAGCCGGATGGATGAAGTGGCGCCAAGCTTCTGGCATTCTCTGTGACAAGAGAGTGCCACAAAAGCTAAAAGGCAAGTTCTACAGGACGGCGGTTCGACCCGCAATGTTGTATGGCGCGGAGTGTTGGCCGACTAAAAGGCGACATGTTCAACAGTTAGGTGTGGCGGAGATGCGTATGTTGAGATGGATGTGTGGCCACACGAGGAAGGATCGAGTCCGGAATGATGATATACGAGATAGAGTTGGGGTAGCACCAATTGAGGAGAAGCTTGTCCAACATCGTTTGAGATGGTTTGGGCATATTCAGCGCAGGCCTCCAGAAGCTCCAGTGCATAGCGGACGGCTAAAGCGTGCGGAGAATGTCAAGAGAGGGCGGGGTCGACCGATTTTGACATGGGAGGAGTCCGTTAAGAGAGACCTGAAGGATTGGAGTATCGACAAAGAGCTAGCTATGGACAGGGGTGCGTGGAAGCTTGCTATCCATGTGCCAGAGCCATGAGTTGGTTGCGAGATCTTATGGGTTTCACCTCTAGCCTACCCCAACTTGTTTGGGACTAAAGGCTTTGTTGTTGTTGTTGTTGTTGTTATCATTTTAAACATCGGAGATGCTCAGGTTAAAATTGAAGGTGACATCAATCAAGGTGTGGCATATTACAAGAAAGCTCTGTTCTATAATTGGCACTATGCTGATGCAATGTATAATCTTGGTGTTGCATATGGTGAAATGTTGAATTTTGAGATGGTGAGTTACATGAAAATTCCATAAATTTGGTTCTACTATTAGCATTCACTTTTGGCTGACTTAATCTACTTGTGATTTTCATGAAGGCTATTGTTTTTTATGAACTTGCTCTGCACTTCAATCCTCGCTGTGCGGAGGCATGCAACAACCTGGGAGTAATATACAAGGATAGGGATAATCTCGACAAAGCTGTTGAATGTTATCAAGTGAGTGTATGCAATTCTTTTCATGTTTATTAGAGTCGTGTTTACTTATTGCCTGTTTCCTTCTTTTTGTAGATGGCCTTGTCAATTAAGCCAAATTTCTCCCAGTCATTGAATAACCTTGGAGTTGTCTATACAGTTCAGGTATGATCCTCTATCATTATTGATTTCTTACATTCTTACTGTGGTTGACTGGTTACATTGCATTTTTAGCTTACTGAGATACATTTTTCATATTTAGGGCAAGATGGATGCTGCTGCAAGCATGATTGAGAAGGCCATACTTGCAAATCCCACTTATGCTGAAGCATACAATAACTTAGGTAATGAGCAATCAACCTCTGTCACTTTAGATACTTAATACTAGCATGTCATTTGAAACATGTTCCAACTAAGAATCCATGACGGCTCTGTGACCACCAATCATCTTTTATAGTTGTACCATACACGATGAGGGTACATTGATGCATGAGTATGCATGTATTTAGATAAAAACAAACACCATACGGGCCAGTATTGAATGATGGACGGTGCACAAATGAGTAGCATTGAACAGTCATCAGCTATAAAATAGCATTCCCTCTGTTCACTTTTATAAGAGGTTCTAACTTTTTCCTGAATCGGATGTGTATATAGACGCGTTTTAGTTTGTTTTTTCACTCATTTCAGTACGTATCTAGTCCATATTGAAATACCCAAAACATCTTATAATTCGGAACGGAGGTAGTAGTAAACAGGGGACAGGGTGGCCATTAGGGGTTTGCTAGTTTTGTCGATTTCATTGGACTTCTGTGGCCTTCCAAAGTGTCAAGGAATATCAGGATTTATTTTAATTTGTTTTGGAAAGCAAAATTCCTCGATATTCCCCAATGTGTGTACCTCCTACTTGTCCACGAGCAATGGGTACTCCCTCCGTTTCTTTTTACTCCGCATATAAGATTTGGTCAAAGTCAAACTACACAAAGTTTGACCAAATTTATATAAAAAAATATGAACATCTACAATACTAAAACTATATAGTATGAAAATATGTTTCATGGTGCATCTGATAATATTGATTTCATATTGTGAATGTTTATATTTTTTAATATAAAGTTAGTCAAACTCTACAAAGCTTGACTTTGACCAAATCTTATATGCGGACTAAAAAGAAACGGAGGGAGTACAAGTATGGAAGCTTTGCAAAAATTATTTTCTTTGAATATTCCATTTAACATTGATTAGGCGTTTGCGAAGTGACTGACAGTTCACCACTACCTGTCATAGGTGTTCTTTACAGAGATGCTGGAAGTATTACGTTATCTGTACAGGCATATGAAAGATGCCTGCAAATTGATCCTGATTCACGAAATGCCGGTCAGGTACTTTGTGAGGCCTCAAGCTTGTTATTTAAACTATCTTCCGTACTCTTGTATGTCGCTACATGAAACTGTATAGCTTACATTCTCTCCTTACATGGTCAACTAACAGAACAACTCTTTGCAGAACCGTTTGCTTGCCATGAACTATATTGACGAGGGCTCAGATGACAGGCTTTATGATGCTCACAGGTCAGTTTATGCACTGTTTGCAATGAAAGTGCCATTTCTATGTTACCATGATCATGTATTTTGATATGGCACTACTACTATCCAGTATTAACTCAATTTTTGCAGGGAATGGGGAAAGCGCTTTATGAAATTGTATGCACAGTATACTAGTTGGGATAACATAAGAGTCGCTGATCGTCCACTGGTCATTGGTTATGTGTCTCCTGATTTTTTTACTCACTCCGTGTCTTACTTCGTTGAAGCCCCCCTTACACACCATGATTACACAAATTGCAAGGTGGTCGTCTATTCTGGTGTTGTGAAGGTATAGACAATTTGTTCCTTGCTAGCTATTCTGGATTTGGGCACACAGTGACAATCAACTTATTTTGGCTGACTTGCTACCCCTTTAACTAAATAAAAACATTAATCCAGTGTCCAACAGCCTAGAGATTATCTATCAAAATTAGTTTGGTAACACGAGACATCCAGACTAGAAAATAAGTAACTGCAATGTGAAGCTATCAAGGTGGATCTGGGGTTATTTCATCATTATCCTTCTGTTCACACACTTTGCTCTTTTTTCTGATCATATTTTTTATTATTGATGATTCTCTAGGCAGATGCCAAGACCCTTCGATTCAAGGATAAGGTGTTAAAAAAGGGCGGGGTCTGGAGAGATATATATGGTATTGATGAAAAGAAGGTTGCTACCTTGGTCAGAGAGGATAAAGTGGATATACTTGTGGAACTTACTGGTCATACAGCAAATAATAAACTAGGAACAATGGCGTGCCGCCCTGCTCCTATTCAGGTATGTGTTCCACGTGGCATTTCAACGACTTGACTTTATTTTCAGAACAGCTTGCATATGAGCAGTTTTATGCCTATTATTATGTTCTGGGAGCTTCTAATTGTCCCCTTCCATCCCTATCCACTCAAATCATTCCAAGTAGTTCGATCAATGAGTCAATTGCTATCTGACTGTTTTGCTGAGAAGGGCCTTTCTAACTTGGGTATGTATGTCCTTACAGGTTACATGGATTGGTTACCCTAATACGACAGGTTTACCAGCAATTGACTACAGAATAACAGATTCATTGGCTGATTCTCCTAATACAAACCAAAGGTATGCTGGATGCTTTTCATGTAGTTATTCTGTCATGCAGTTTCTCCCTATGCGTCTAGAACCTCATAGTACTGACTCTCTGCAGGCATGTTGAAGAGTTGGTGCGCCTTCCTGAAAGTTTTCTTTGTTACACTCCTTCTCCAGAAGCTGGGCCGGTTTGTCCCACACCAGCAATTTCAAATGGTTTCGTCACGTTTGGTAGTTTTAACAATCTAGCAAAGGTGCATAACAGATTTGAACGCTTTATTTTATCTCTATTGAATCACTCTGTTCATAAAGTTATTTTTGGCAGATCACACCGAAAGTTATGCAAGTTTGGGCCAGAATATTATGTGCAGTCCCTAACTCACGGCTTGTGGTTAAGTGCAAGCCATTCTGCTGTGACAGTATAAGACAGAAATTTTTATCGACACTTGAGGAGTTGGGTTTGGAGTCACTACGAGTTGATTTACTACCACTCATCCATCTCAACCATGACCACATGCAAGCATATTCCTTAATGGACATCAGGTGAGAAGTTGTTTCACTTGTAATATAGTTGTGCCATATACTCACATATAGGATCTTCTATGTCAAGTCTTACATGTTTGTCAGGGTGTGCGTTTATATATAATCTTTAGATCCATGCCAATAAATATCATTATCCTACATTGATCACTGGCAATTCCTTACTATTTTCGTGTGAATATTCAGAAAATGTGTTCTTCATTAGCGGTGTTCCTCTGAAGCTGATTGAACTTCCATTTGTGTTTTTGCAGCCTAGATACGTTTCCATATGCTGGGACTACCACTACATGTGAATCTCTTTACATGGGGGTTCCATGTGTTACAATGGCTGGTTCAGTTCATGCTCATAATGTTGGTGTTAGCCTACTCACTAAAGTTGGTACGTTCTAACAATAGGTGGACATGAATTTTTATTTATTTTTCTCCTGCCTAGTTATTTATTTTTCCACCGTCTAGTTTCTGTGTGACTTATATCTGTTATTATGGAACCTAAAAAAGGGGACCTGTATATTGTTGTTATATAAACATAGGGAATTGTCTGACTGAGAATTATTTGTTGCAGGGTTGGGGAGGCTGGTTGCCAAAACGGAGGATGAATATGTTAGCTTAGCATTGGAGTTGGCATCAGATGTGAGTGCCTTAGAAGAACTGAGGAAGAGCCTCCGGGAACTGATGATAAAATCACCAGTCTGTGACGGAGAGAGTTTCACACGTGGCCTGGAATCTGCATACCGAAGCATGTGGCATAGGTACTGTGATGGGGATTCACCAGCTCTCAGGCGCTTAGAAGTGTTGGCGGGCGAAGACTTGGACAAGACGGCTGTGAAACTTGCAGATCTTAAAGCACAGAGAGTGAATGCTACTGCTGAGGAAGATAATCAGTCCCCGCTAAAGAAGGCTGACGCCACGTCCAAGGGAGGCGAGCCCCAAATAATGGTGAACGATGTGAGTTCTCCTGAAGGTAACCAGGCCCTCGTAACGGCGAAAGCGCAGCCCCAAATAATGGTGAATGGTGGGAGTTCACCTCACTCCCCTTCGGTGAGATGCGAAGCAAATGGGCATAGCAGCCGATGACCAATGGGAGGCTCCATTGATGCAGGCACACACTGATGTATTATAGGTTGAGATTTGCCATTGATGTATCATCACAAAGTCGCTGCTGGGGGTCAATATAGGTGTTCTGGTTGTTGACCTCGGAAATGGATGTGGTTGTGAAACGCTGGTGATCCCTGACTTGTAGCAGATGTAATATAATTCGTGGGGGATGCTTAGTCTGATTTGTAGATCAAGGTGTATGAGTAAAGAGTATGTGCCAAGTTGAGTTGGCATGGTAGAAACAGAGAGAAAGGCGTTGGTTGTATATGTAGGAACAGCTTCTTGATTCTCTAAAATTTAACCGAGGCTATTTCAACTTCTAGATTCTCTTGAGTTTAACTGTTTTTGTCTTCAGTTTCTTGTCTTTTTGACCATGCAACCTTGATGAGTTTAACTGTTTATTGGCTGGGTGGAGCTGCGGACATGGTTTTGGTTTCTGTTGGCCTCGTGTAATTAAAAGCTTTGTGATTTCATAGAATGATAATTAAACTCATGTAAAACAGGTGTAAATTGCAAAAAAGAATATCACAATTAAGGACCCTAATTCAGAAAACCACCACCTTTGTTTTTTTAAAACCATCATCATTGTGCTGAAAGTTTTTAAAAAAAAGCTGATTGACAAATTAGAGTTATTTGATGCAAAATCTGACAGGTGGGTTCCACTGTTAGGTGCCACGTGGCTGGGGTGGAGACAACACCCATCACGCATGTAGCTGAGCCACCCGACGTCGTGGAGCACTCATTGTGTATGACTCCAGGGGCTTCGGGAGGTCGAAGAAGATTAGAAGAGGGTTTCGGGGAAAGAAGTGGGAGAAGGAGAGGGCAAAGTGAGAAGGTGTGATTGCCAAGTTGACGGAGAAGTTCAAGGACATCTTGTCGAAGAAGGAGGCATACGTAAGCGGTCCGACAGTAAGGAGGAGAAAAAGATGGAGAGATAAAAATTGTTGATTGAGGCGACCGAGAAGAAACTCATGCTCGAAGAGAAGGCGTTGCTCAAAGAGAAGAAGGTGCATATAGCAGCCGGTGCAGAGGACGCCAAGATGTTGACCTTGAATTTGGATGCTTTGAATGCCCACGCAAGAATAATCGTGCAAGCCATCCCTTACAAGATGCTGGAGCGGCAGAAAGATGAGTTGGAGGCGGCGGACAAGGAGGAGATGGAGGCGGTAGAGGAGGAGGAAGCTGAGGCTGCCTACGTGGCGACGATAACACCTTGAGCGTGGAAGCTCAAAATGCCGCTCCGATAGGGTAGAAAATCTAATTTTCTGCACGGATTGCCGGACTGTTATTCTTGTATGATCGGGTATGTAAAAACTACATCATACTTGCCTCTTTTTGGGTGATGTTGGGCATGTGATCTGGGGCTGCTGTGATGCGGCGAGCGCATGGAACGGACATTATTTGAATTTTAAATTGTCCTTTACTGACGGACATATACATGATAGCGTCGGATGGTCGCCCTCGACATTAGTGTTCGCAGATTGCCCTCTGTCCGTAGATAGATGCCGGAGCAAATTTACGGGCCAGTATTGGAAATGCCCTTACATTTACACGAATGTTTCTCTACAAACAACAATATGCATACCAACCTCCAGATCCAAACATCAACGAATCAAACCGTCACACTTCCAACTTTTGGCTGATGAACAGTACATATGTTGAGCTTCTTCGTCGACATGATGGAGAGTACTTTTTTAGGATCTCACAAAGCTTTACTACTGCGTCATAATGTCTACAGGGACGAAGACAAAATCGCCAGCTGGCCTAACCAAACATGAAGGCCATACCCTGAAGATAAAACATGCTTCCTAAGATTATGAGTCTCCACATTAAATGTCCTAAACTCATGACTAAACATGCAAGAAGAAAAACTACTACTCCCTCCTTCCATCTATATAGGGCCTAATGCGTTTTTCGAGGCTAACTTTGACCAAATGTTAGAGCAATAATATATGACATGCAACTTACACAAAGCACATCATAAAATTCGTATGTGAAAGGAGCTTTCAATGATATAATTTTCACATTATGCATGTCATGTAGTATTAATTTTATCAATAGTCAAAGGCGGTCTTGAAAAACGCATTAGGCCCTATATAGATGGAAGGAGGGAGTAGCTCTAACTCTAATCTCTTGAACTATGATACCAAAATTTGCAGAGCTCACTTTTTTTATCGTGTCAACGGCCACTTTGCAGTCCAAGGCAACAAGCATCCCTTGTTTATGCAAAGATCCTCTGCCAGTGCAAGAGCCTCTAATGGCAGGTGTTTCCAGAACATGAGGATCAAAAAAAAATTCTGATTACTACTGCCGATGGAGGGGAACAAGTAGTACTGGGTCTGACCCACCAATAGATAAAAACCCAGAGGCCGCTAATCTTAAGAGCCCAACTAAAGGCGTCCCTGGCAGAAAGGGAAAAAACTTGAAGGCTCAGCCCAATACTAGAGACCTTCTTCTAACAGCCTCTCCATTTACAGCTAGGCGGCACTGATGTTCCCCTAGGTGAAAACTAGGGTTTCGATGTCTTCCGGCGATCTGCGCCGGAATCCTATCTCCGGTTGCTGCTTTCGGTTGCGATCGAGTCCTTTTACGAGGGGGTCTCCTGTGGGGCCTGGGTCGTGTCTCTAGATCGCCGTGCGAGGAGGGCTGATACGTCTCCGTCGTATCTACTTTTCCAAACACTTTTGCCCTTGTTTTGGACTCTAATTTGTATGATTTGAATGGAACTAACCCGACTGACGCTGTTTTCAGCAGAATTGCCATGGTGTTGTTTTATGTGCAGAAAACAAATATTCTCGAAACGACCTGAAACTCCACGGAACATCTTAGAAAAAAACAATAAAAATCCTCGCCAAAGATGAAGACCAGGGGGCCCACATCCTTCTCACGAGGGTGGGGGGCGCCCCCCCTAGGGCGCGCCCCTACCTTGTGGGCCCCCTGGAAACCCTCCGACGCCAACTCCAACTCTATATATTTGCTTTCGGAGAAAAAAAATAAGAGAGAAGAAATCATCGCGTTTTATGATACGGAGCCGCCGCCAAGCCCTAAAACCTCTCGGGAGGGCTGATCTGGAGTCCGTTCGGGGCTCCGGAGAGGGGGATTCGTCGCCGTCGTCATCATCAACCATCCTCCATCACCAATTTCATGATGCTCACCGCCGTGCGTGAGTAATTCCATCGTAGGCTTGCTAGACGGTGATGGGTTGGATGAGATTTATCATGTAATCGAGTTAGTTTTGTTAGGGTTTGATCCCTAGTATCCATTATGTTCTGAGATTGATGTTGCTATGACTTTGCTATGCTTAATGCTTGTCACTAGGGCCCGAGTGCCATGATTTCAGATCTGAACCTATTATATTTTCATGAATATATGTGAGTTCTTGATCCTATCTTGCAAGTCTATAGTCACCTACTATGTGTTATAATCCGGCAACCCCGAAGTGACAATAATCGGGACCACTCCCGGTGATGACCATAGTTTGAGGAGTTCATGTATTCACTATGTGCTAATGCTTTGTTCCGGTTCTCTATTAAAAGGAGGCCTTAATATCCCTTAGTTTCCAATAGGACCCCGCTGCCACGGGAGGGTAGGACAAAAGATGTCATGCAAGTTCTTTTCCATAAGCACGTATAACTATATACGGAATACATGCCTACATTACATTGATGAATTGGAGCTAGTTCTGTGTCACCCTATGTTATGACTGTTACATGATGAACCGCATCCGGCATAATTATCCATCACTGATCCGGTGCCTACGAGTTTTCCATATACTGGTTTACGCTATTTTACTTTCCCACTGCTACTGTTACAATCACTACAAAATACCAAAAATATTACTTCTGCTGTCTTTACTTTTGTTGCCGCTACCACCACTATCATATTACTTTGCTACTAAACACTTTGCTGCAGATACTAAGTTTTCAGGTGTGGTTGAATTGACAACTCGGCTGCTAATACTTGAGAATATTCTTTGGCTCCCCTTGTGTCGAATCAATAAATTTGGGTTGAATATTCTACCCTCGAAAGTTGTTGCGATCCTCTATACTTGTGGGTTATCAAGACCAATTTCTGGCGCCGTTGCCGGGGAGTATAGCTCTATTCTTTGAGTCACTTGGGATTTATATCTGCTGGACACTATGAAGAACTTGAGAGATCCAAAAACCAAGATCTATCCCTCAACTACGAGGGGAGGTAAGGAACTGCCATCTAGCTCTGCACTTGATTCACCTTCTGTTATGAGTAAGTTTGCGACACCTACACCTGCTTTTGCTATTCGTTCTGATATGTCGCATGTTATTGATGATGCCACTTCTGCTATGCATGATACTTATGATGAAACTGCTTCTATGCCTGATACTACTGTGCCCCTTAGTGAATTTCTTGATGAACAAATTGCTAGGGCTAGAGAAAAAGAAGTTATTGAATCTGAATACGATGATGATAGTGATGATGAAAATATGCCTGTTATCCCCGAGGGCTATCTTTTTGATATGGAATCTTCTGCCGCTATTTTAGCTTGCAAAGATAGATATGAGCTTAAGAGGTTATTAATTAAATGGAACAAAGAATCACTTAGAGATAAGGATTATGAATTCTCTGTTGATCCTGATATAATTACTTTGGTTGAATCTGATCCATTTTATGGCTATGAATCTGAAACTGTTGTGGCACATCTTACTAAGTTAAATGATATAGCTGCCCTGTTTACTAATGATGAGAGATCGCGTTACCTGTATATACTCAAAATATTTCCGTTCTCATTAAAGGGTGATGCTAAGATATGGTTTAATTCTCTTGATCCTGGTTGTGTGCGTAGTCCCCAGGATATGATTTATTACTTCTCTGCTAAATATTTCCCTGCTCATAAGAAACAAGCTGCTTTGAGGGAAATATACAACTTCGTGCAAATTGAAGAAGAGAGTCTCCCACAAGCTTGGGGGAGGCTTCTCAAGTTACTTAATGCTTTGCCTAATCATCCTCTTAAGAAACCTGAAATACTTGATATCTTTTATAATGGACTAACCGATGCTTCCAGAGATTACCTGAATAGTTGTGCTGGTTCTCTTTTCAGGGAAAGAACACCGGATGAAGCTGAAATTTTATTAAATAATATGTTGACAAATGAAAATAATTGGGCACCTCCTGAGCCAGCTCCTGAGCCAACTCCTGCTCCAATTACTGAGTCTATTCCTAAACCAACTCCGAAGAAGAGAGGTGTTCTATTTCTCAGTCCCGAAGATATTCAAGAGGCAAATAAATTTATGAAAGAAAAAGGTATTAAAGCTGAAGACATTAAGAATTTACCTCCTATTGAAGAAATACATGGTCTTAATTCACCGCCTGTTGAAGAAACTTATGATCTTAATTCTTTATTTACTGAAGAACCTCCTGATCCCGATATCCCGACACAGGTAGTAAAGGTAAATTCTCTCTATAGATATGATAAAGCTGAAGTCCCTCCTACTAAAATTGCTAGTCAGTGCTTGGATGAGTTTGATAACTTTATGCTTAAGCAAGACGACTTCAATGCTTATTTTGGTAGACAATTAAAAGAAAATGCTTATATGATTAGATGCTTGGGTGATTATATGGCTGATATTAAAGGTGAACTTAAACTTGTTAGCAAACATGCTTCTATGGTCACCACTCAAGTAGAACAAGTACTTAAGGCTCAAAAAGAAGTGCTTGATGAAATGAATTGTAAGAAAAATGATTATGCTGTTAGAGTGGCTACTAGAACTGGTAGAATGATTCAAGAACCTTTGTATCCTGAAGGCCACCCTAAGAGAATCGAGCAAGATTCTCAAAGAAATAATATTGATGTTCCTAGTTCTTCTTAAAAGAAGAAGAAGAAAAATGATAGAACTGTGCAAACTTCTAGTGAACCTATTGCTGAACCACCTGATAATCCAAATGATATTTCGATGTCTGATGCTGAAACACAATCTGGTAATGAACATGAACCTAGTAAAAATATTAATGATGATGCTCAACCTAGTAATGATAATGATGTAAAAATTGAACCTGCTGTTGATCTTGATAACCCACAATCAAAGAATCAACATTATGATAAAAGAGACTTTGTTGCTAGGAAACATGGTAAAGAAAGGGAACCTTGGGTTCAGAAACCCATGTCCTTTCCTCCGAAACCATCCAAGAAAAAGGATGATGAGGATTTTGAGCGCTTTGCTGAAATGATTAGGCCTATCTTCTTGCGTATGAGATTAACTGATGTGCTCAAAACAAATCCTTATGCTAAATATATGAAGGATATCATTACTAATAAAAGAAAGATACCGAAAGCTGAGATTTCCACCATGCTTGCTAATTATACTTTTAAGGGTGGAATACCAAAGAAACTTGGAGACCCCGGAGTACCTACTATACCCTTCTCCATTAAAAAGAATTATACTAAAACAACTTTATGTGATCTTGGAGCCGGTGTTAGTGTTATGCCTCTCTCTTTATATCGTAAACTTGACTTGAATAAGCTGACACCTACTAAAATATCTTTGCAAATGGCTGATAAATCAACTGCTATACCTGTCGGTATCTGTGAGGATGTGCCTGTTATAGTTGCAAACGTTACTATTTTAACGGACTTTGTTATACTTGATATTCCCGAGGATGATAGTATGTCTATTATTCTTGGAAGACCTTTTCTTAATACTGCAGGGGTTGTTATTGATTGCAACAAAGGCAATGTCACTTTTCATGTTAATGGTAATGAGCATACGGCACACTTTCCGAGGAAACAACCTCAAGTTCATAGTATCAACTCTATTGAAAAATTCCATCGATTATATTTGGAGGTTTTGAATTTCCTCTTCCTACTATCAAGAAGAAATATGATATTCTTATTATTGGGGATGTGCATATCCCCGTCGAGGTAACTTAGTGTTATTCAAAATTTCTCCGGTTTAATGATTATCGGAATGAGTTTGTTAACAAGACTTGATCAACCTTGTTAGTGGATTCTTTTTGATGAGCATGAGATGGATGAAACTAGAAGCACAAACTTCTGTACCCCACTTTTACTTTCTGTTATTTATATTAAATAAAGTAAAAATAGTATTTTCTGTCTGTTTCCTGACTTATCCGTGCAACATAAAAATATCCCGAAAATAAAAGTCCTCAGAATGACATGCCAATTTAATATGATTTTTTCGGGAATATTTGAGGATTTACTGTGCAAAAATTACCGCGGGAGGAGCTGCCACCTGGGCACGAGGGGGGTGGGCGCGCCCCCCCTATCGGGCGCACCCCCTGCCTCGTGGGCCCACGGTGGCCCTCCTCCACTTATCCCAACACCCATCTTCTTCCTCTGTCTCACACAAACCCGAAAAACCAACTCAAGCACGAGTTCCAGCCACTTTTGCTGTGATTTTCGATCTCCTTGCTCAAAGCACCTCTCGCAAAACTGCTTGGGGAGATTGTTCCTTGGTATGTGACTCCTCCATTGGTCCAATTAGTTTTTGTTCTAGTGATTTATTGTTTGCAAATTTGTGCTGCATAGGTGACCATGTTCTTGAGTTTGCATGTCAAATTTATATGGTTTCAAGTAGTTCTAATGCTTGATATAGGCTCTAGGCACTTGTAGGAGTAGTTGCTATCAATATTATTGAGTTTGGTTTACTTTTATTTTGAAGTTACTCAAATTTCAGAATTTTTCAAAGAAAAATAATATGTTTAGGAAGATGTTCCAAGGTGGTTCCTCTAAGAAGCAAGGACCCAGGATTGTGCGATGCTGACGAGGATCCACCAAGAGACGCTCCGGTACGGCCTTGTGAATGGCCGTCGGAAAATTTTATGGACCGTGCGGGAATTAAAGAAGAATTCAAAGCATATTTGCGCAATGCCGGTGTGACGCCCGGGTAATCATGCTACAGTAATTCCACGCTAATGATGCCACGTCCCCTCGGTTTCTGTTATTACTCTTGCGATGGTTCAAAAACGGTTTGAATTCAAATTTAAAATCAAGTCAAACAGTTAAAGTTTTCAAAAGTCAAAACTAAAATGTTCTAAATGTAACAAATAATTCATAAGTAATGTTGGTGGAGGAACCACATTTTTATAAAATGTCTAAATGCATTCAATTAATTAAAACTGTCGGTAAAACAAATAAATAAATGTGTTGGTATTTTATAAAATACTAAACTATATTATTTGGGGGTTAAACCTTTTTGTGGCAGAGGTATAATTAGTGTTACTATTTAAGATACAACTTTTATATTTTATAAAACAAAAATAAAAGAAAACTGAAAAGAAATAGAATAAAAAAAGAAGAAGAAAAGAAAACAGAAAAAAAGGGGGGAAAGCAAACACCCCCCCCCACTGGGCTCCGGCCCAGCAGGGCACCGGCCCACCTGGCCCAACCAACCGGCCGGCCCCCTCACTCCCCTTATCCCCGCCCCCAGGAAACCCTAATCCTAACCGAACAGCCACTCCCCCCCCCACTCGCTTTCTCCCTCTCTCCCACGATCCAGATCGGATTGGGGCCCGACCGCGCACGCCGCCCCGCCGCTGGACCTCGACGCCACCTCGCCGGATCGACCACGCCGGCCCGCCTTCCGTCTCCTCCCGCACGGCGCCTGCCCATCGACCCGTACTGGACAGGGAGCTCGACCTCGGCGCCCCGATGCCGCTCGTCCTCATCTCCATCGCCGGACCGCACCATCGTCGCCCGCTTCCTCGTCCTCCTCCCCGATGGCCCCTCCTCTCCCCTGCAAGCGCACGTGAGCGGCCCCCCCCTCCTTCCCTCCTGCCCCGCAGTCACCGTCGTGCGTTCGCGCCCCGCCCCTCGCTGTGGCCACGCCTGGACCCGCAGTTGCGGTGGACCGCGCCGTTCCGTCGCCCGCACGCGGCTCCGTTCGCGCCCGAGGCTCCATGGCCGCACGCCCCCTCATGGACGGCCCTCGCCCTGGTTTTCCCCCCGACGCAGCCCGAAACTCACGCCCGACGCCGTGGCTATGCCCCTGCACGCCTGCGCCGCACCCCCTGGCCACTTCAGCCGCGGCCATCGGCGCCTGGACGCGCCCCTGCTGGCCATCGCCGTCCATGTCCCGCCGCCATCGGGTCCTGCCGCCTTGATGCCGCCCCCGCCCGCGGCACTTCGCACCGGCGCCACCCCCCTTGTCACCTCCGCCCACCGTGGCCCGGCTGGCCGCGCCGGCCCGCCGTGTCGTCGGTGCCCCGGCGGCCTCGTCCTGCTCTGCGGGCGAGTGCCCACTCGGGTGCGCCCGCACCCAGCGCTCCAGGCGCCCGTAACCCGCGCGCCTGTTTGGCCCCCGGGACACTAACTAGGGGGCCCCATCCCCCAGAATGTTTTAATAATAATAAAAAAGAATTAAAAAAAATATATACAAAAATAATTAAATAAACAATAATAATTAAATTAATTAATTAATTAAGGAATTAATTAAGTTAATTAATTATAATTAAATTAACCTAATCACTAATTAACATAATTAACTGTTAGTTAACTAAAACAGTGTATGACATGCGGGACCCACACGTCGGGTTGACCAAGTCAACCCCGTTGATTGCTGACGTCAGCATGACATCATGCTGACGTCATAAATTCATTTTTCGAATTAACTAATTAATTAATTAAATTCCAGAAATTAATAAAATCTTTAGAAAATCATATCTTTTAATCCGTAACTCGGATTAAATTATTTTCAACATGAAAGTTGCTCAGAACGACGAGACGAATCCGGATACGCGGTCCGTTCGTCCGCCACACACCCCTAAACTATCGAACCCGCAACTTTCCCCCTCCGGTTCCTCTGCCCGAAAACGCGAAACTCCGGGAATACTTTCCCGGATGTTTCCCTCTTTCGTCGGTATCACTTACTACCGCGTTAGGGCACACCGAACACCGCGTATTGCCTTGTTATATTTTGTGATGCTTTGTTTGCTCTGTATTCATTATTTCTTCCCCCTCTTCTCTCCGGTAGACTATGAGACCGAAGCTGCTGCTGACCAGTTCGACTACAGAGTTGACGACCCCTCTCTCTTGCCAGAGCAACCAGGCAAGCCCCCCCCCTTGATCACCAGATATCGCCTATTCTACTCTATACTGCTTGGATTAGATTAGTGTAGCATGTTACTGCTTTCATTAATCCTATTCCGATGCATAGCCTGACATTGTCGCTACATCTGTTGATACCTTACCTGCAATCCTAAATGCTTAGTATAGGATGCTAGTTTATCATCATTGGCCCTACATTCTTGTCAGTCTGCCTTGCTATACTATCGGGCCGTGATCACTTGGGAGGTGATCACGGGTGTATACTATACATACATACATACTATACAGATGGTGACTAAAGTCGGGTCAGCTCATTGAGTACCCGCAAGTGATTCTGACGAGGGGGCTGAAAGGACAGGTGGCTCCATCCCGGTAGAGGTGGGCCTGGGTTCCCGACGGCCCTCGACTGTTACTTTGTGGCGGAGCGACAGGGCAGGTTGAGACCACCTAGGAGACAGGTGGGCCTGGCCCTGTTCGGCGTTCGCGGATACTTAACACGCTTAACGAGATCTTGGTATTTGATCTGAGTCTGGCTACGAGCCTATACGCACTAACCATCTACGTGGGAGTAGTTATGGGTATCCCGACGTCGTGGTATCAGCCGAAGCACTTCAGACGTCAGCGACGGAGCGGCGCGCGCCGGATTGGAACGTAAGCCTGCTCTTGTATTAAGGGGGCTAGTTCTGCTTCCGGCCGCCCACGCAACGTGCAGGTGTGCTATGGGCGATGGGCCCAGACCCCTGTGCGCTTAGGTTTAGACCGGCGTGTTGACCTCTCTGTTTTGCCTAGGTGGGGCTGCGACGTGTTGATCTTCCGAGGCCGGGCATGACCCAGGAAAGTGTGTCCGGCCAAATGGGATCGAGCGTGTTGGGCTATGTGGTGCACCCCTGCAGGGAAGTTTAATCTATTCGAATAGCCGTGATCTTCGGTAACAGGACGACTTGGAGTTGTACCTTGACCTTATGACAACTAGAACCGGATACTTAATAAAACACACCCTTCCAAGTTCCACAGACAACCCGGTGATCGCTTTTCCGCAGGGCGACGAGGAGAGGATCGCCGGGTAGGATTATGCTATGCGATGCTACTTGGAGATGCTGCTTGGAGTTGCTACTTGGAGATGCTACTTGGAGGACTTCAATCTACTCTCTTCTACATGCTGCAAGACGGAGGCTGCCAGAAGCGTAGTCTTCGACAGGATTAGCTATCCCCCTTTTATTCTGGCATTCTGCAGTTCAGTCCACTGATATGGCCTCCTTACACATATACCCATGCATATGTAGTTTAGTTCCTTGCTTGCGAGTACTTTGGATGAGTACTCACGGTTGCTTTCTCCCCCCTTTTCCCCCTTTCCTTTCTTTCTGGTTGTCGCAACCAGATGCTGGAGTCCAGGAGCCAGACGCCACCGTCGACGACGACCCCTACTACACCGGAGGTGCCTACTAGTACGTGCTGCCCGCTGACGACGACCTGGAGTAGTTAGGAGGATCCCAGGCAGGAGGCCTGCGCCTCTTTCGATCTGTATCCCAGTTTGTGCTAGCCATCTTATGGCAACTTGTTTAACTTATGTCTGTACTCAGATATTGTTGCTTCCGCTGACTCGTCTATGATCGAGCACTTGTATTCGAGCCCTCGAGGCCCCTGGCTTGTATTATGATGCTTGTATGACTTATTTTATTTGTAGAGTTGTGTTGTGATATCTTCCCGTGAGTCCCTGATCTTGATCGTACACATTTGCGTGCATGATTAGTGTACGATTGAATCGGGGGCGTCACAAGTTGGTATCAGAGCCGACTGCCTGTAGGAATTCCCCTTCCAACTCCTTGGCCGAAGTCGAGTCTAGACTTTACAAAACTTTTACTAACATGGCTGTGCGGCCCATGGGCCCACGTCGCCATTGGGTGGTATTAGGATCTTTTACTCCTCGACCTTTACTCTGGGATTCTGAACTCTCTTCTATTCGGGTTAAACGATTTTGCTAAAAACAAAACTAACTTTAGGTTCTCGCAAGTACTTTTTCCCGGAGAGCCCCTCACTTCAGATGATCGCCTGCTACACCAGAAGATTCCGAAGATACTCTACGATGTGCTCTCGAGACTATGTGCCATCGCTTTTGCAATTCACTTCCATCGATAAATCCCTATGGATAACTACTTACGCCTATCGTTCATATTGTCATCCCCAGTTGCTCTTGTTATTACAAGATGTCCTGAAATACTCTTCGATATTCCGAGAATTCTTACGCTTACTGCCCTGCAGTTCCTTGCTGCATGAATACCCCTACGGAAAATTACTCGTGCTTGCCGAGTATCCGCTCATCCCCAGTTGTTCTTGTGTTTCACAAAAGTCTTCAAAATAATATTCGATCTTCTGAAAATCCTCTGGAGCCTTTGGCTCTTGAAATTCTTGCTTGCTTGCATTATGGTTAATCCCATAAGTCTCGTAGTCTTAATGACATTCCTTGTCATTATCATTTTGAGTCTGTTGACTCAATATGTTTGCGAATACACGCAATCATCCTTGATCCTTATAAATTACTTTTCCGGCTGAGCTTCCATTCTTTTAACTGGAATTGGTTCTCGACCAATCCAATTGTCGTTGATTATACCCTAAGGCTATTCAACTTATCCATCCCTAATCAGAGCATTGCTTCTGATCCCTTGATTTGGAAATCATAATTCCTTTGCATTTGACAATTGAGTTAGTCAGTTGTTTCTATAATCTGATCTCCTTGCATTCTTCTCCCTCTAGTTGAGTACCGATACTCGTATCAGATCCTTTGTGGACCATCAAGTCCTTTGTTGGATTGTTATCCGACAGTGTCCTTCACATTTGATCACTTTATGAGTTCTTCCCCTGATACATAATGCCTTTGTTAAGTTGTATCCTCTGCTTGGCCAACCATGCTCTGTTTTCGGGCTTGTGTTATTTACTCTTGAAACTTGTGGTATATGTTTCTAAGAAGCCCCTATGGGTTGAACATATGCCTTCTCTAAACCGTGTGAACCCGAAAGTTTTCACGAGTCATACTCTTCTGGTGCTTCACCAGATAAAATTTCAACACTGCAACTTCCTCGAACGTGAGAAGTGAATGAAAGGTTATGCATTGGAGAAGTGGGAGTCGACCTTGAACTTGTGTTCATGCCCATGGACACGATGTAGATCTTATCATTAAAGCTTCTCTTAAATGAATTATTCCTTTGGTATAAGTTCATCTTATATCTAGGATCTGGCCTTTTGCAATCGTGGTTCCGACCATGATTGTTCTTCTTTGATCTCATTTCTCGGACAAGTTAAAACAATTGTCTTCTATGGATCAATACACCAGACCAACCTTTACTTTGATCTTGTGTCGAGTATTACCCCCCGGTATCTCGAGATTATCATGGAACTGCATAACTTTTTATGAGTTCTTCATCAAGTGCTACCTTCCCACTGATTCCAATTTTTCGCGGGCTCTGAGTTATTGAACACTCAAAGACACCGATAACTGAACCGAGTCCGCTCTACGGTTCAACAACTCTTCAGTAAGCTTCTATAAGTACGAGGTTGTAACCGATCACGCCATTCCTAGCCTGTTTGGCTATATCATTGTCGTGACGATTCTAACGGTGCTACCTGGTCCTTATTCTCGGAGCACCAATTTTCGACGATGAACTAACCTTACGTCGATCCTAATCGTCATATCAATTCGCCTTGAACAACAAGCTTGGTTTCGAGTTTGTGTCGTACCTTTGGTTCCAATAACCTTTCACTTCATCATTACTTGACTTGATGTCGTCACCGATCGATTACATCTTCATGAACTCTCGCGACAAAGGTGTCGTGATCATCAACATTCTGAGCTCATCCAGGATATCAATTGAATTCAAGATGAGAAATACCATCCTTGCCCTCGATGAATTGTATTATCGTCGACCACTTTATTGCCCTCCCACCAACACAAGCTTGTTCATGTTTGGTGTTATACCTTGAGTTCCTTGCTGTCCAGCAATTGATCTTCCTTACCTCGGAAGTATTACCATCTCTTTTTGTCAAGAATGTGGTGAGAATTTCACCACCTCTTAATAATTCTTGATATCATAATACTTCTTGCCATCTTCGTTCATTCCTTGGTCCTCGTATTGTTTTCAACCGGAATACCGACATTGGAGCTATGACGTGTGAATTCTAAACTCCTAGCAACCCTATTGCTTTGAAGTGAATGGGCGATAGTTCATTCTAAGTCCTTCGTTAATTGAATCACCATTCTGACATTGGTCGTGCAACCCAACCCATATTTCGGGCGCACATTTTAACCAATGTTTAATTATGTATGTTTTCCTCGAGCATACCCATTATATCATTTGATCTGACAAATGTTATCTCCTTATCCACATAATTGTGGAGATCCATCTTTTGGATACCTCGATGAGTTATCGCTGAGTCCATCAGTCACCTCCTCATCCTCTCCTTGGTTTAATGATGAACTATTGTTTCAGGAACCCGCTCCCATAGTTCATTTCCCGAGAATCTTACAATGTCATTTCGTCGATATGTGCCGCAGCTTTTCTTCTCGGACATCCTGAGTCTGAGGTATCATGACACCAATCGGATCTGAATCTTGGTCGGATATGATGGTTGGGGCATTTCCCAAGAGTTATGATGTTGATCCTTCGATGACCCGGTAACATGATGTCATGCCTAGCACCCCCTCGTCTGGAGGACCTATCATTATAGATTCCTTTTCAGCAAGGTTATCCATTCATCCATGAGGAAATTGTAAGATTTATTCTACAAGTTATTCCTGATGGATCCTTCGTGTTTCCAAAGTCTGATCTTCACATGAAGACCATGTCAATACTATCTCGAAGCATGTCTGTGGTACTCCGTTCATCACCAAGAACATTTGAAGCACAATGCTAAATTCTCTTTATCAATTATCCAAACACCGTTGTATGGGTAATGCCATGAAATTTTTCTCCCCTTACCTAAAATGGTTTTCTACCTACTATCCTGTCATGGATATCATCTGCTTGTCCTTGGGAAGGATATACCCTCGAAATATGTGATTAAACATATCTTCCTTTCCATTGTTCTGTTTAATCTGATGATCATATTTTCCTTCCATTGGTTTGTTTAAACCTCTTCTATGATCTATATGATCTAAGCAGTAGTAATTCACTGCTTATGTAAACACCTCGGTGTACAACTCTGCCAGTGAGATCCTGTTTCTATTGTTGATGACATTTTGGTAACCGCCGACGGACGAGAACTTTGCCTCTGGCCCGCCTCGTTTCAACGAGCAGGAAAATGGTTCTCTTTGTCCCTCGCCCTTGGTACCGACATTGTTGCCGACATAACCGACAGGTTATGATCTGACCAGCATGGTTATCATAACCGTGCAACATGACACCACTATTTCTGTCTTTAACCCACATGGTGGGCCCTTAACCCACAGTTCCACAGGATCGAAACCTGACTCTCCGGTACCCCCCTGTTTCCAAAGTTATTCCTCATGCGAGGCCTCATAAGTAATTCACGAGCCACCTTCTGAGTAATCATCCATTATGGTATCAAATACGATACTTATTCTCGTTACTCTGAACCCCTCTCACACTCAGTTTCAGGCAATGAACGATTGCCTATATGCTCGAAACATCTTATTGCACCGTCTTGCTAACTCATGAAGTTTTCTCAAGTTTGAATTCGAGAGTTACTTCCCGTCACCTTCCCTGATTTTATCCACCAGATAAGCAACCTCGTAGAGGACCGTCCTTCCCGAGTCTTCCCCATATCCTTTTCCGTAAGTACGATGAAGATCCCGAAGAAAGGATGTGTGCTACATCATGATGACCTGAAGCAGAGAACTGAAGACATCAATGTACTGGACCGGTCTCTTTGAGAAGAGCAAGCCAGAATGAGAAGACCCGATAGATTCGTTACCAAACCTTCCCCCCTTTCACTACCTCTTAAATCTCGGGACGAGATTTCTTGTAGTGGAGGAGAATTGTGACGCCCGGGTAATCATGCTACAGTAATTCCACGCTAATGATGCCACGTCCCCTCGGTTTCTGTTATTACTCTTGCGATGGTTCAAAAACGGTTTGAATTCAAATTTAAAATCAAGTCAAACAGTTAAAGTTTTCAAAAGTCAAAACTAAAATGTTCTAAATGTAACAAATAATTCATAAGTAATGTTGGTGGAGGAACCACATTTTTATAAAATGTCTAAATGCATTCAATTAATTAAAACTGTCGGTAAAACAAATAAATAAATGTGTTGGTATTTTATAAAATACTAAACTATATTATTTGGGGGTTAAACCTTTTTGTGGCAGAGGTATAATTAGTGTTACTATTTAAGATACAACTTTTATATTTTATAAAACAAAAATAAAAGAAAACTGAAAAGAAATAGAATAAAAAAAGAAGAAGAAAAGAAAACAGAAAAAAAAGGGGGGAAAGCAAACACCCCCCCCCACTGGGCTCCGGCCCAGCAGGGCACCGGCCCACCTGGCCCAACCAACCGGCCGGCCCCCTCACTCCCCTTATCCCCGCCCCCAGGAAACCCTAATCCTAACCGAACAGCCACTCCCCCCCCACTCGCTTTCTCCCTCTCTCCCACGATCCAGATCGGATTGGGGCCCGACCGCGCACGCCGCCCCGCCGCTGGACCTCGACGCCACCTCGCCGGATCGACCACGCCGGCCCGCCTTCCGTCTCCTCCCGCACGGCGCCTGCCCATCGACCCGTACTGGACAGGGAGCTCGACCTCGGCGCCCCGATGCCGCTCGTCCTCATCTCCATCGCCGGACCGCACCATCGTCGCCCGCTTCCTCGTCCTCCTCCCCGATGGCCCCTCCTCTCCCCTGCAAGCGCACGTGAGCGGCCCCCCCCTCCTTCCCTCCTGCCCGCAGTCACCGTCGTGCGTTCGCGCCCCGCCCCTCGCTGTGGCCACGCCTGGACCCGCAGTTGCGGTGGACCGCGCCGTTCCGTCGCCCGCACGCGGCTCCGTTCGCGCCCGAGGCTCCATGGCCGCACGCCCCCTCATGGATGGCCCTCGCCCTGGTTTTCCCCCCGACGCAGCCCGAAACTCACGCCCGACGCCGTGGCTATGCCCCTGCACGCCTGCGCCGCACCCCCTGGCCACTTCAGCCGCGGCCATCGGCGCCTGGACGCGCCCCTGCTGGCCATCGCCGTCCATGTCCCGCCGCCATCGGGTCCTGCCGCCTTGATGCCGCCCCCGCCCGCGGCACTTCGCACCGGCGCCACCCCCCTTGTCACCTCCGCCCACCGTGGCCCGGCTGGCCGCGCCGGCCCGCCGTGTCGTCGGTGCCCCGGCGGCCTCGTCCTGCTCTGCGGGCGAGTGCCCACTCGGGTGCGCCCGCACCCAGCGCTCCAGGCGCCCGTAACCCGCGCGCCTGTTTGGCCCCCCGGGACACTAACTAGGGGGCCCCATCCCCCAGAATGTTTTAATAATAAAAAAAAAGAATTAAAAAAAAATATATACAAAAATAATTAAATAAACAATAATAATTAAATTAATTAATTAATTAAGGAATTAATTAAGTTAATTAATTATAATTAAATTAACCTAATCACTAATTAACATAATTAACTGTTAGTTAACTAAAACAGTGTATGACATGCGGGACCCACACGTCGGGTTGACCAAGTCAACCCCGTTGATTGCTGACGTCAGCATGACATCATGCTGACGTCATAAATTCATTTTTCGAATTAACTAATTAATTAATTAAATTCCAGAAATTAATAAAATCTTTAGAAAATCATATCTTTTAATCCGTAACTCGGATTAAATTATTTTCAACATGAAAGTTGCTCAGAACGACGAGACGAATCCGGATACGCGGTCCGTTCGTCCGCCACACACCCCTAAACTATCGAACCCGCAACTTTCCCCCTCCGGTTCCTCTGCCCGAAAACGCGAAACTCCGGGAATACTTTCCCGGATGTTTCCCTCTTTCGTCGGTATCACTTACTACCGCGTTAGGGCACACCGAACACCGCGTATTGCCTTGTTATATTTTGTGATGCTTTGTTTGCTCTGTATTCATTATTTCTTCCCCCTCTTCTCTCCGGTAGACTATGAGACCGAAGCTGCTGCTGACCAGTTCGACTACAGAGTTGACGACCCCTCTCTCTTGCCAGAGCAACCAGGCAAGCCCCCCCCCCCTTGATCACCAGATATCGCCTATTCTACTCTATACTGCTTGGATTAGATTAGTGTAGCATGTTACTGCTTTCATTAATCCTATTCCGATGCATAGCCTGACATTGTCGCTACATCTGTTGATACCTTACCTGCAATCCTAAATGCTTAGTATAGGATGCTAGTTTATCATCATTGGCCCTACATTCTTGTCAGTCTGCCTTGCTATACTATCGGGCCGTGATCACTTGGGAGGTGATCACGGGTGTATACTATACATACATACATACTATACAGATGGTGACTAAAGTCGGGTCAGCTCATTGAGTACCCGCAAGTGATTCTGACGAGGGGGCTGAAAGGACAGGTGGCTCCATCCCGGTAGAGGTGGGCCTGGGTTCCCGACGGCCCTCGACTGTTACTTTGTGGCGGAGCGACAGGGCAGGTTGAGACCACCTAGGAGACAGGTGGGCCTGGCCCTGTTCAGCGTTCGCGGATACTTAACACGATTAACGAGATCTTGGTATTTGATCTGAGTCTGGCTACGAGCCTATACGCACTAACCATCTACGTGGGAGTAGTTATGGGTATCCCGACGTCGTGGTATCAGCCGAAGCACTTCAGACGTCAGCGACGGAGCGGCGCGCGCCGGATTGGAACGTAAGCCTGCTCTTGTATTAAGGGGGCTAGTTCTGCTTCCGACCGCCCACGCAACGTGCAGGTGTGCTATGGGCGATGGGCCCAGACCCCTGTGCGCTTAGGTTTAGACCGGCGTGTTGGCCTCTCTGTTTTGCCTAGGTGGGGCTGCGACGTGTTGATCTTCCGAGGCCGGGCATGACCCAGGAAAGTGTGTCCGGCCAAATGGGATCGAGCGTGTTGGGCTATGTGGTGCACCCCTGCAGGGAAGTTTAATCTATTCGAATAGCCGTGATCTTCGGTAACAGGACGACTTGGAGTTGTACCTTGACCTTATGACAACTAGAACCGGATACTTAATAAAACACACCCTTCCAAGTTCCACAGACAACCCGGTGATCGCTTTTCCGCAGGGCGACGAGGAGAGGATTGCCGGGTAGGATTATGCTATGCGATGCTACTTGGAGATGCTGCTTGGATATGCTACTTGGAGATGCTACTTGGAGGACTTCAATCTACTCTCTCCTACATGCTGCAAGACGGAGGCTACCAGAAGCGTAGTCTTCGACAGGATTAGCTATCCCCCTTTATTCTGGCATTCTGCAGTTCAGTCCACCGATATGGCCTCCTTACACATATACCCATGCATATGTAGTGTAGTTCCTTGCTTGCGAGTACTTTGGATGAGTACTCACGGTTGCTTTCTCCCCCCTTTTCCCCTTTCCTTTCTTTCTGGTTGTCGCAACCAGATGCTGGAGTCCAGGAGCCAGACGCCACCGTCGACGACGACCCCTACTACACCGGAGGTGCCTACTAGTACGTGCTGCCCGCTGACGACGACCTGGAGTAGTTAGGAGGATCCCAGGCAGGAGGCCTGCGCCTCTTTCGATCTGTATCCCAGTTTGTGCTAGCCATCTTATGGCAACTTGTTTAACTTATGTCTGTACTCAGATATTGTTGCTTCCGCTGACTCGTCTATGATCGAGCACTTGTATTCGAGCCCTCGAGGCCCCTGGCTTGTATTATGATGCTTGTATGACTTATTTTATTTGTAGAGTTGTGTTGTGATATCTTCCCGTGAGTCCCTGATCTTGATCGTACACATTTGCGTGCATGATTAGTGTACGATTGAATCGGGGGCGTCACAGCCGGTCTTGAGGATTTTGAGGCTAACAAATGCCCCCCAGTATCATGATCTCACAAGCTCATTTGTGAGGAGGTTTGAGTATTCATCTTCGCGTAATTCTCCTTCAATCATGTTTGATCTTTATGACAAATCTTATACCATGGACTTAGAGGATTTTACTTCTGCTTGCAAACTTCCATCATGGGGTAGTGTTAGGGATCCCCCTAAATCTGAATTTAGAAACTTTCTTGCTAGTATAATTGTGGGGGAATCTAGAGATATAACGCATGCTACCATAGGGAGCATTCACTTTCCTGCTATACATTATTTTGCTCTCTTCATCGGTAGATGCATAAATACTAAGGATGAAGCATGTCACATGTGTGTCTCTGATCTTAGCATTCTTAAGAGTGCTGTGTTAGGAGACCAATCTTATCATATGGGATCCATTGTAGCTCATAGGTTGCATCATAATAGACATAATGGAGATTTCTTTGGAGGAATTTTTGCAACCTGCTTAGCTCATTTTCTTGAAATAGACATTCGTGAGGGTGATATGGAGTTGCCTCCTGCATATTTAGATTATGACTCTATGGCCTCGCACCAGTTTGTAGAGAGGCCTGAATCACCTCTCTTATATCGTTTAATTTTTGATAAACGACGTGTTTTCCGTATTACTCTCCCTGCTCCTGCCTTCTTTGATTCATAGACAAAAGGAAGATATGTTATTACCAGAGAGGAGGCAGAAGAGTACGAGAGGAGAGCGGAGGCAGCTCGACTCCACGCTGCAGCTCAGCAGGCGATAACCGCTGCACATCAATATGATCCCAACTATTCTTCCTCATCATAGTACGACCCTAACAACTATTATTATGGATATCCGCCAGGCCAGCCGTGGCCATAGACCAACTTAGGCCAAAAGCCTAAGCTTGAGGGAGTACATATTTTCTCACCGATATTACATTTATGTTCACACACACTCATTGCTAGATGTCGGTGCTCATACATTTTCACTGTAATATCCATGCTAGTTTATTTTCTCTTTCCTGCTTTCTTCTTGTGTGTTTGTTAAACCTTAAGAAAAAAACAAAAAAATTAGTAGTTTCTGCTGTAGTGGTAGTAATTAAAAATAAAACCCAAAAATATTTCCCGTTCTTCTTTTGCTTGTTGGGAGCTTTCCCGTGTAAATAGTTTTATTTCTTTTCTTTTCTTTGGGGGTCAGTAGGAGAAGACCATAATTAAATTGTTGAAGTGGCTCTTATATGCATTATTGTTGATTTAACCAAGAGCCCATATTGCCTTGTCTTCTCCTGTTTATTGAATGCTCGCAGATTCCAGCTTAGTCCAATGCACGTGCACTCTTATTATTATTCACACCGTTCGGTCGTGCAAGTGAAAGGCAATTATAATGATATATGATGGGCTGACTGAGATGAGAATAGCTGGTATGAACTCAACCTATTTTGTTTTTGTAAATATGATGAGTCCCTCATTCTTGATTCAGCTTATTATGAATAAACATGTTTGCAATGACAATTAGAGTTCATAGTTGCTTGTGCCATGCTTGATTAGCTATGAGTTATAATGGTTTACCTTGTGTGCCAACATGCTATTGAGATGGTTATGATGTGGTATGATGTGGTGGTATCCTCCTTTGAATAATTTATGTGACTTGACTTGGCACATGTTCACGCATGTAGTTGAAACAAATCAACATAGCCTTCACGATATTTGTGTTCATGATGGATTATATCCTACTCATGCTTACATCCAATGTTTATTAATTTTAATGCATGTACATGGCTGTTGTCGCTCTCTAGTTGGTCGCTTCCCAGTCTTTTGCTAGCCTTCACTTGTACTAAGAGGGAATACTGCTTGTGCATCCAATCCCTTAAACCCCAAAGTTATTCCAAATGAGCCCACCATACCTTCCTATATGCGGTATCTACCTGCCGTTCCAAGTAAATTTGTATGTGCCAAACTCTAAACCTTCAAATAAACATTCTGTTTTGTATGCTCGAATAGCTCATGTATCAACCAAGGTTGTCCTTATCTTCCGTGTTAGGTGGGTTATTCTCAAGAGGAGTGGACTCCGCTCCTCACTCACGAGAAAATGGCTGGTCACCGGGATGCCCAGTCCCATGCTTTATGCAAACTAAATCAAAATTAATTGCAAACAAAACTCCCCCTGGGACCTGATGTATGTTGGAGGCACTCGTTGTTTCGATCAAGCCATGGATTGATGTTTGTTGGTGGAGGGGGAGTACTTTACCATTCTGTTTGGGAACCGCCTATAATGTGTTTAGCATGGAAGATATCGCCATCTCTTAGTTGTTGCGTTAACAATGAAAGTATACCGCTCAAAATACAATTTATCTCTATTTCAAAACCAAGCTCTGGCACCTCTACAAATCCCTGCTTCCCTCTGCGAAGGGCCTATCCATTTACTTTTATGTTGAGTCATCACCCTCTTATTAAAAAGTACTAGCTGGAGAGCACAACTGTCATTTGCATTCATCACTATTAATTTATATTGGGTATGACTATGATTGGATCTCTTTTACCATGAATTACAATGTCTAGTCAGTCCTTGATCTTTAAAGGTGTTTTGCATTTATGTTTTGCGGTCTCAGAAAGGGCTAGCGAGATACCATCTTGTTATATCATATTATGATTGTTTTGAGAAAGTGTTGTCATCCGAGATTTATTATTATGACTTGCTAGTTGATTATGCTATTGATATGAGTAATTATGAGATCTGGGAATTATTGCAAATGTGGTTAGTTATGACCTATGCTGAAAACTTGAATGCTGGCTCGACATAGTTACAATAACAAGAGCAAACAGAGTTTGTAGAAGTTTTTCTTTCTTTCTTTTAGTTTGTCAACTAAATTGCTTGAGGACAAGCAAGGGTTTAAGCTTGGGGGATTTGATACGTCTCCGTCGTATCTACTTTTCCAAACACTTTTGCCCTTGTTTTGGACTATAACTTGTATGATTTGAATGGAACTAACCCGGACTGACGCTGTTTTCAGCAGAATTGCCATGGTGTTGTTTTATGTGCAGAAAACAAATATTCTCGGAATGACCTGAAACTCCATGGAACATCTTAGAAAAAACAATAAAAAATCCTCGCCAAAGATGAAGACCAGGGGGCCCACATCCTTCTCACGAGGGTGGGGGGCGCGCCCCCTACCTCGTGGGCCCTGAAAGGATCGATATGGTTGACTAGAGGGGGAGGGGGGTGAATAGGCAACTAACAATTTTTAGCTTTTCTTTAACAATTTAAACTTTGCATCAAAGTAGGTTGTCTAGATATGCAACTAGGTGAGCAACCTATATGATGCAACGAGGATAGGTACACAAGCAAGCAAGAGAAATGAAACAAGTAAGCTTGCTCAAATAAAGGCACGAGATAACCAAGAGTGGATACGGTGGAGACGAGGATGTGTTGCCGAAGTTCCTTCCCTTTGAGAGGAAGTACGTCTCCGTTGGAGCGGTGTGGAGGCACAATGCTCCCCAAGAAGCCACTAGGGCCACCGTATTCTCCTCACGCCCTCACACAATGCGAGATGCCGTGATTCCACTATTGGTACCCTTGAAGGCGGCGACCGAACCTTTACAAACAAGGTTGGGGCTCTCTCCACAACTTAATTGGAGCCTCCCAACAAAAACCACGAAGCTTCACCACAATGCAATATGGCTTCGAGGTGACCTCAACCGTCTAGGGTGCTCAAACACCCAAGAGTAACAAAATCCACACAAGAAAGTATGGGGGAAGCAAATATCCTTTGGTGGAAGTGTAGATCTAGGTCTCCTCCTTCAATCCCTAGCAAATCAACAAGTTTGAGTGGCTAGAGAGAGAGATCGAGCAAGAGAGCTTGAAGGGCATTAATGGTGGAGTGAGAGAGGTCAAAGGTGGGAGTGGTAGGTGGGAGAAGCTCCCTTAAATAGTCACCCACATTTCCAACCGTTACTGCTGTTGGGGAACGTTGCAGAAAACAAAAAATTTCCTACGGTTTCACCAAGATCCATCTATGAGTTCATCTAGCAACGAGTGATTAGATGCATCTACATACCTTGTAGATCGCGAGCGGAAGCGTTCAAAGAACGGGGATGATGTAGTCGAACACGACGTGATCCAAATCACCGGAGATCCTAGCACCGAACGGACGGCACCTCCGCGTTCAACACATGTACGGAACAGCCACGTCTCCTCCTTCTTGATCCAGCAAGGGGGGAGGAGAGGTTGAGGGAGATGGCACCAGCAGCAGCACGACGGCGTGGTGTTGATGGAGCTGCAGTACTCCGGCAGGGCTACGCCAAGCACTATGGAGGAGGAGGAGGTGTTGGAGAGGGAGAAGGAGGCAACCAAAGGCCAAGGTATGAAGTCCCTCCTTTCCCCCACTATATATAGGAGGGCCAAGGGGGGTTTCCCTCCCCCCCAAGGCACCTAGGAGGTGCCTTACCCTCCTAGGACTCTTCCCCCTTCAAACCCTAGGCGCATGGGCCTATGTGGGGCTGGTGCCCTTGGCCCATTAGGCCAAGGCGCACCCCCTACAGCCCATGTGGCCCCCCCGGGACAGGTGGACCCACCCGGTGGACCCCCGGGACCCTTCCGGTGGTCCCGGTACAATACCGATAACCCCGAAACTTGTCCCGATGCCCGAAACAGGACTTCCCATATATAAATCTTTACCTCCGGACCATTCCGGAACTCCTCGTGACGTCCGGGATCTCATCCGGGACTCCGAACAACATTCGGGTTACTGCATATACATATCCCTTCAACCCTAGCGTAACTGAACCTTAAGTGTGTAGACCCTACGGGTTCGGGAGACAAGCAGACATGACCGAGACGACTCTCCGGTCAATAACCAACAGCGGGATCTGGATACCCATGTTGGCTCCCACATGCTCCACGATGATCTCATCGGATGAACCACGATGTCGAGGATTCTATCAACCCCGTATGCTATTCCCTTTGTCTATCGATATGTTACTTGCCCGAGATTCGATCGTCGGTATCCCAATACCTCGTTCAATCTCGTTACCGGCAAGTCACTTTACTCGTACCGTAATGCATGATCCCGTGACCAGACACTTAGTCACTCTGAGCTCATTATGATGATGCATTACTGAGTGGGCCCAGTGATACCTCTCCGTCATACGGAGTGACAAATCCCAGTCTTGATCCGTGTAACCCAACAGACACTTTCGGAGATACCCGTAGTCTACCTTTATAGTCACCCAGTTACGTTGTGACGTTTGGCATACCCAAAGCACTCCTACGGTATCCGGGAGTTACACGATCTCATGGTCTAAGGAAAAGATACTTGACATTGGAAAACTCTAGCAAATGAACTATACGATCTTGTGCTATGTTTAGGATTGGGTCTTGTCCATCACATCATTCTCCTAATGATGTGATCTCATTATCAATGACATCCAGTGTCCATAGTCAGGAAACCATGACTATCTGTTGATCAACGAGCTAGTCAACTAGAGGCTCACTAGGGACATGTTGATGTCTGTTATTCACACATGTATTACGATTTCCGGATAACACAATTATAGCATGAATAAAGACAATTATCATGAACAAAGAAATATAATAATAATGCTTTTATTATTGCCTCTAGGGCATATTTCCAACAGTCTCCCACTTGCACTAGAGTCAATAATCTAGTTACATTGTGATGAATCGAACACCCATGGAATTCTGGTGTTGATCATGTTTTGCTCTAGGGAGAGGTTTAGTCAACGGACCCGCTACATTCAGGTCCGTATGTACTTTACAAATCTCTATGTCTCCATCTTGAACATTTTCACGAATGGAGTTGAAGCGACGCTTGATGTGCCTTGTCTTCTTGTGAAACCTGGGCTCCTTGGCAAGTGCAATAGCTCCAGTGTTGTCACAGAAGAGCTTGATCGGCCCCGACGCATTGGGTATGACTCCTAGGTCGGTGATGAACTCCTTCATCCAAATTGCTTCATGTGCTGCCTCCGAGGCTGCCATGTACTCCGCTTCACATGTAGATCCCGCCACGACGCTCTGCTTGCAACTGCACCAGCTTACTGCCCCACCATTCAAAATATACACGTATCCGGTTTGTGACTTAGAGTCATCCAGATCTGTGTCGAAGCTAGCGTCGACGTAACCCTTTACGACGAGCTCTTCGTCACCTCCATAAACGAGAAACATTTCCTTAGTCCTTTTCAGGTACTTCAGGATATTCTTGACCGCTGTCCAGTGTTCCTTGCCGAGATTACTTTGGTACCTTCCTACCAAACTTACGGCAAGGTTTACATCAGGTCTGGTACACAGCATGGCATACATAATAGAACCTATGGCTGAGGCATAGGGGATGACACTCATATCTTCTATATCTTCTGCCGTGGTCGGACATTGAGCTGAGCTCAATTTCACACCTTGCAAAACAGGCAAGAACCCTTTCTTGGACTGATCCATTTTGAACTTCTTCAAAATCTTATCAAGATATGTGCTTTGTGAAAGACCTATGAGGCGTCTCGATCTATCCCTATAGATCTTGATGCCTAATATATAAGCAGCTTCTCCAAGGTCCTTCATTGAAAAACTCTTATTCAAGTAGGCCTTAAAGCTGTCCAAAAGTTCTATATCATTTCCCATCAAAAGTATGTCATCTACATATAGTATGAGAAATGCTATAGAGCTCCCACTCACTTTCTTGTAAACACAGGCTTCTCCATAAGTCTGTGTAAACCCAAACGCTTTGATCATCTCATCAAAACGAATGTTCCAACTCCGAGATGCTTGCACCAGCCCATAAATCGAGCGTTGGAGCCTGCACACCTTGTCAGCATTTTTAGGATCGACAAAACCTTCCGGCTACATCATATACAATTCTTCCTTAAGGAAACCATTAAGGAATGCCGTTTTGACGTCCATTTGGCAAATTTCATAATCATAAAATGCGGCAATTGCTAACATGATTCGGACGGACTTCAGCTTCGCTACCGGTGAGAAAGTCTCATCGTAGTCAACCCCTTGAACTTGTCGATAACCCTTAGCGACAAGCCGAGCTTTATAGATGGTCACATTACCATCCGCGTCTGTCTTCTTCTTAAAGATCCATTTATTTTCTATGGCTCGCTGTTCTACGGGCAAGTCAGTCAAAGTCCATACTTCGTTTTCATACATGGATCCTATCTCGGATTTCATGGCTTCTAGCCATTTGTCGGAATCCGGGCCCGCCATTGCTTCTTCATAGTTCGAAGGTTCACTGTTGTCTAACAACATGATTTCCAAGACAGGGTTGCCGTACCATTCTGGTGTGGAACGTGTCCTTGTGGACCTTCGAATTTCAGTAGGAGCTTAATCAGAAGTATCTTGATCATTATCATTAACTTCCTCTCTAGCCGGTGCAGGCACCTCAGGAACATTTTCTTGAGTTGCGCCATTTTCCGGTTCAGGAGGTAATACTTCATCAAGCTCTACTTTCCTCCCACTTACTTCTTTCGAGAGAAACTCTTTCTCCAGAAAGGACCCATTCTTGGCAACAAAGATCTTGCCTTCGGATCTGAGGTAGAAGATATACCCAACAGTTTCTTTAGGGTATCCTATGAAGACGCATTTTTCCGATTTGGGTTCGAGCTTTTCAGGTTGAAGTTTCCTGACATAAGCATCGCATCCCCAAACTTTTAGAAACGACAGCTTAGGTTTCTTCCCAAACCACAATTCATACGGTGTCGTCTCAACGGATTTCGATGGTGCCCTATTTAAAGTGAATGCGGCAGTCTCTAAAGCATAGCCCCAAAAAGATAGTGGTAAATCGGCAAGAGACATCATAGATCATACCATATCTAATAGAGTGCGATTACGACGCTCGGACACACCATTACGCTGAGGTGTTCCAGGCGGCGTGAGTTGTGAAACTATTCCACATTTTCTTAAGTGTGTACCAAACTCGTGACTCAAGTATTCTCCTCCACGATCTGATCGTAGAAACTTGATTTTCCTGTCATGTTGATTCTCAACTTCACTCTGAAATTCCTTGAACTTTTCAAAGGTCTCAAACTTGTGTTTCATTAAGTAGACATACCCATATCTACTCAAGTCATCAGTGAGGGTGAGAACATAACGATAGCCACCGCGAGCCTCAACACTCATTGGACCGCACACATCAGTATGTATGATTTCCAATAAGTTGGTTGCTCGCTCCATTGTTCCTGAGAATGGAGTCTTGGTCATTTTACCCATGAGGCATGGTTTGCACGTGTCAAATGATTCGTAATCAAGAGACTCTAAAAGTCCATCAGCATGGAGCTTCTTCATGCGTTTGACACCTATGTGACCAAGGCGGCAGTGCCACAAGTATGTGGGACTATCACTATCAATCTTACATCTTTTGGTACTTACACTATGAATATGTGTAGCATTACGCTCGAGATTCATAAAGAATAAACCATTCACCATCGGAGCATGGCCATAAAACATATCTCTCATATAAATAGAACAACCATTATTCTCGGATTTAAATGAGTAGCCATCTCGAATTAAACGAGATCCTGATACAATGTTCATGCTCAAACTTGGCACAAAATAACAATTATTGAGGTTCAAAACTAATCCCGTAGGTAAATGTAGAGGTAGCGTGCCGACGGCGATCACATCGACCTTGGAACCATTCCCGACGCGCATCGTCACCTCGTCCTTCGCCAGTCTCCGTTTATTCCGCAGCTCCTGCTGTGTGTTACAAATATGAGCAACGGCACCGGTATCAAATACCCAGGAGTCACTACGATTACTGGTAAGGTACACATCAATTACATGTATATCAAATATACCTTTGGTTTTGCCGGCCTTCTTGTCCGCTAAGTATTTGGGGCAGTTCCGCTTCCAGTGACCACTTTCCTTGCAATAAAAGCACTCAGTCTCGGGCTTGGGTCCATTCTTTGGCTTCTTCCCGGCATCTTGCTTGCTGGGCGCGGCAACTACCTTGCCATCATTCTTGAAGTTCTTTTTACCCTTGCCCTTCTTGAACTTAGTGGTTTTATTGACCATCAACACTTGATGTTCCTTCTTGACTTCTACCTCTGCTGATTTCAGCGTAGCAAATACTTCAGGAATGGTCTTTTCCATCCCCTGCATATTGAAGTTCATCACAAAGCTCTTGTAGCTTGGTGAAAGCGACTGGAGGATTCTGTCAATGACCGCATCATCCGGGAGATTAACTCCCAGCTGAGTCAAGCGGTTATGTAACCCAGACATAGTGAGTATGTGCTCACTGACAGAACTATTTTCCTCCATCTTACAGCTGAAGAATTTGTCGGAGACTTCATATCTCTCGACCCGGGCATGAGCTTGGAAAACCATTTTCAGCTCTTCGAACATCTCATATGCTCCATGTCTCTCAAAACGCTTTTGGAGCCCCGGCTCTAAGCTGTAAAGCATGCCGCACTGAATGAGGGAGTAGTCATCGGAACGTGCCTGCCAAGCGTTCATAACGTCTTGTTCTGCAGGGAGGACAGGTGCGTCACCCAGCGGTGCTTGTAGGACATAATCTTTCTTGGCAGCTATGAGGATGATCCTTAGGTTCCGGACCCAGTTCGTATAGTTGCTGCCATCGTCTTTCAGCTTGGTTTTCTCTAGGAACGCGTTGAAGTTGAGGACTACGTTGGCCATTTGATCTACAAGACATATTGTAAAATATTTAGACTAAGTTCATGATAATTAAGTTCATCTAATCAAATTATAATGAACTCCCACTCAGATTTGACATCCCTTTGGTCATCTAAGTGTTACACGATCCGAGTCGACTAGGCCGTGTCCGATCATCACGTGAGACGGACTAGTCATCGTCGGTGAACATTCTCATGTTGATCATATCTTCCATACGACTCGTGTTCGACCTTTCGGTCTCCGTGTTCCGAGGCCATGTCTGTACATGCTAGGCTCGTCAAGTTAACCCTAAGTGTTTTCGCTGTGTAAAACTGTCTTACACCCGTTGTATGTGAATGTAAGGATCTATCACACCAGATCATCACGTGGTGCTTCGAAACGACGAACTTTAGCAACGGTGCACAGTTAGGGGAGAACACTTCTTGAAATTGTTGTAAGGGATCATCTTATTTACTACCGTCGTCCTAAGTAAACAAGATGCATAAAACATAATAAACATCACATGCAATTATATAAAGTAGTGACATGATATGGCCAATATCATATAGCTCCTTTGATCTTCATCTTCGGGGCTCCTTGATCATCTTGTCACCGGCATGACACCATGATCTCCATCATCGTGTCTTCATGAAGTTATCACGCCAACGACTACTTCTACTTCTATGACTAACGCGTTTAGTAATAAAGTAAAGTAGTTTACATGGCGTTCTTCAATGACACGCAGGTCATACAAAAAATAAAGACAACTCCTATGGCTCCTGCCGGTTGTCATACTCATCGACATGCAAGTCGTGATTCCTATTACAATAGCATGAACATCTCATACATGACATATAGATCATTCATCATTCATCACAACTTTGGCCATATCATATCACAAAGCACTTGCTGCAAAAACAAGTTAGACGTTCTCTAATTGTTGTTGCAAGTTTTACGTGGCTGAAGTAGGGTTCTAGCAAGAACGTTTTCTTACCTACGTGAAAGCCACAACGTGATTTGTCAACTTCTATTTACCCTTCATAAGGACCCTTTTCATCGAATCCGCTTCAACTAAAGTAGGAGAGACAGACACCCGCCAGCCACCTTATGCAACTAGTGCATGTTAGTCGGTGGAACCGGTCTCACGTAAGCGTACGTGTAAGGTTGGTCCAGGCCGCTTCATCACACAATACCGCTGAAGCAAGATAAGACTAGTAGCGGCAAGAAAGTTGACAAATCTACGCCCACAACAAATTGTGTTCTACTCGTGCAAGAAGAACTACGCATAGACCTAGCTCATGATGCCACTGTTGGGGAACGTTGCAGAAAACAAAAAAATTTCCTACGGTTTCACCAAGATCCATCTATGAGTTCATCTAGCAACGAGTGATTAGATGCATCTACATACCTTGTAGATCGCGAGCGGAAGCGTTCAAAGAACGGGGATGATGTAGTCGAACACGACGTGATCCAAATCACCGGAGATCCTAGCACCGAACGGACGGCACCTCCGCGTTCAACACATGTACGGAACAGCCACGTCTCCTCCTTCTTGATCCAGCAAGGGGGGAGGAGAGGTTGAGGGAGATGGCACCAGCAGCAGCACGACGGCGTGGTGTTGATGGAGCTGCAGTACTCCGGCAGGGCTACGCCAAGCACTATGGAGGAGGAGGAGGTGTTGGAGAGGGAGAAGGAGGCAACCAAAGGCCAAGGTATGAAGTCCCTCCTTTCCCCCACTATATATAGGAGGGCCAAGGGGGGTTTCCCTCCCCCCCAAGGCACCTAGGAGGTGCCTTACCCTCCTAGGACTCTTCCCCCTTCAAACCCTAGGCGCATGGGCCTATGTGGGGCTGGTGCCCTTGGCCCATTAGGCCAAGGCGCACCCCCTACAGCCCATGTGGCCCCCCCGGGACAGGTGGACCCACCCGGTGGACCCCCGGGACCCTTCCGGTGGTCCCGGTACAATACCGATAACCCCGAAACTTGTCCCGATGCCCGAAACAGGACTTCCCATATATAAATCTTTACCTCCGGACCATTCCGGAACTCCTCGTGACGTCCGGGATCTCATCCGGGACTCCGAACAACATTCGGGTTACTGCATATACATATCCCTTCAACCCTAGCGTAACTGAACCTTAAGTGTGTAGACCCTACGGGTTCGGGAGACAAGCAGACATGACCGAGACGACTCTCCGGTCAATAACCAACAGCGGGATCTGGATACCCATGTTGGCTCCCACATGCTCCACGATGATCTCATCGGATGAACCACGATGTCGAGGATTCTATCAACCTCGTACGCTATTCCCTTTGTCTATCGATATGTTACTTGCCCGAGATTCGATCGTCGGTATCCCAATACCTCGTTCAATCTCGTTACCGGCGAGTCACTTTACTCGTACCGTAATGCATGATCCCGTGACCAGACACTTAGTCACTCTGAGCTCATTATGATGATGCATTACCGAGTGGGCCCAGTGATACCTCTCCGTCATACGGAGTGACAAATCCCAGTCTTGATCCATGTAACCCAACAGACACTTTCGGAGATACCCGTAGTCTACCTTTATAGTCACCCAGTTACGTTGTGATGTTTGGCATACCCAAAGCACTCCTACGGTATCCGGGAGTTACACGATCTCATGGTCTAAGGAAAAGATACTTGACATTGGAAAACTCTAGCAAATGAACTATACGATCTTGTGCTATGTTTAGGATTGGGTCTTGTCCATCACATCATTCTCCTAATGATGTGATCTCGTTATCAATGACATCCAGTGTCCATAGTCAGGAAACCATGACTATCTGTTGATCAACGAGCTAGTCAACTAGAGGCTCACTAGGGACATGTTGATGTCTGTTATTCACACATGTATTACGATTTCCAGATAACACAATTATAGCATGAATAAAGACAATTATCATGAACAAAGAAATATAATAATAATGCTTTTATTATTGCCTCTAGGGCATATTTCCAACAACTGCATTTTTTGTACTGCAGCGGTACAACCGGTCCTCGTCCCGGTACAACCAGGACTCATGGTGTAACTGCAGAACCCTACCAAGCGGTACAACCGGACAGGCGGGCGGTAGTACCGGCTAAGAAAAATAACCGGACTAACCTCCTGGCTACCGCACAAACACCACATCAAAATAGGAGCTTGACCGGTACTTGGGCGGTGCCTGGCCGGAACAACCGCATGGCCTTGAGCTCTTGGGCGGCTAAGTTCTAAGCGGAAGAACCGCTCGGACCACCGGTGGTACCGGTCATCGTGGAAAGACCGGACCAACCGGGCCACTACCGCCCAAGAACCGCATCAAACCAGAAGCGAGAGCGGTACTTGAGCGGTGCATGGACGGAACCACCGCCCCAGCTGTTGCAGAGCATGGTGGCGGTACCACCGCCCGGAGGCAGCGGTACAACCGCTCGAGCAAAGCTGGTGAGCGACAAGACCCAGCGGTACAACCACTCCAGAGAGCGGTACAACCGCTAGGCAGAAACAGTGAGCAGGAAAGAGGGGAAGAGGCAAGGAAAACTCTCTCTCTCACACACACCTGAGGAAGGCAAAGAGAGGGTGAGAAAAGTGTACGTGAACTGATTCCCCCAGAGCTTCCTAATGAGGATTCCCTCTTGATAGTACGGGTACTCTACGACCAAAGAAAATAAAAACGTAGAGGACACGTCTTCGATCTTTTCCTTCGAGAGGCAATAGCAATCCGATGTAAGCCTACGCATCGAGAACCTGAAACATATAGCACACGATTAGACTACAAAGGGTTGTCATCATCATCCAAAACATAAAGTAGGGAAATGCCCTTTCAATCTCCCCATTTTTTGTGGATGATGACAACAACACGATTTGCAAGAGATAAGTCAATGAAATCTAGACGGAACTCCCCCTGAATGTGTGCCCCAACAAGTACTAGCTGTTAGAAAGCATGGGCACACTTTAAGGACTAGACTCCCCCTAGATTTTATAGACTCATCACTCTGAGCTCAAAAGGATAGACAATATAATACTTAGAGGCAATAATAACGATAATGACCTACGAACGGAAAGGTAAACAGAGTAACAAGTCTTACACACAGCACTGAACGAAACAAGTCCACAAACAAACACAAAACACGAGAACAAGAGAAAAACCCAAGAAAATCCCCAAGACCTATAGAACCCTCTCCCCCTTTGGCATCAAGACACCAAAAAGGAAAAGAGCGAAGCTAGCGACCCAAAGCTCAGGCGTCCTCCTCTGACTCCTTGGTCGCATCTGGATCTTCATCATCAGAGTCGTCATCGTCGTCGTGATCAGATTCTTCCATGGCATTGTCAGCTGCTGCAAATGAGGATGATGGCTGGGGAGGGGCTTCATCATCAGTCCAGGTGCTATGGGTAGAGATCCAACGCTCCTCTGGGGTGATGCTCTTCTCAGAGCCACTCTGAACCTGCATGTTGAGGTGCTTCATCATTGCAATTTGGCGACGCCGTGCAAGCTTCTCATTGACATGTGCCTCATACATCTTCTTCTGGATGTCAGCCTGGAGACAAAAGGTCTTCTTCACCTAGGTAGTAAGTTTGGCCACCCACGAAGGCTTGGCCCCTGGCTCCAGCTCAAAGTCCCCATCGTCAGAAGTAGCATAGACATCCTCAGGAGCATCTTCAGGGAAGCGAGGCTCGGCATGCTTCTTCTTCTTAAGGAGCTTGACCTCATGAACAATGAGGTTGTCTGGAGAAGTGAGGAGCTCTCCAGGACGACAAACAGCCCACACAGAGTTCAGAAAGCACATGACGCGGAGCGTAGATTGGGACTTTACGGTAGATGACCATGTTGTACATCTCATGACACAGCCAATTTGACACATCAAACGTTGCCCCTGTCCCCACCATGGTCTTCATAGCAACCATCAAATCAACCAGATAGCCATGAATCTCATCTTGATTGCCCACCTTGGGCAAGAGCACATTGCGGAACACTCGGTGCATGATTTCATAGACCTTCTCCAAATCCTTGGATTCTCCAATAATCCCACGGCCCCGAATGTACAGAGGGGCAAGCTTCTCCTTAGGCATGGACTCAGGAAAATCATGAGGGCGAATGCCACCCCTTCCTTCCAGACCGGTATCCTCGTACCCAATAGCATTGCAGAAAGCCCTCCAGGGAACGTGAAACAATTCATCGCGACACATGAAGGTGAGAGTGCGCGCATCATCTTCCCCAAAATGAATCGTGGCATAGAACTGATGGATAAGTTGAACATCAAAGTCACAGTTGACGGACATGATCTTAACAAGATCAAACTCCTCGCAGAGAGATAGCACCTCACCAAAATACTCCATGTTGTTTCTCCAATGATCATAATCAATTGTCCGCTGCTTGGCATATCTGCTCTTGTTGTGCTCAAAGAGTTCATGAACAATCCGCACTTGCATCTCATTCCGGAACTGAACAGTGGTCCAACGGGGAGCAATGGGAACCTCATACGGATTCTTTGAGCGGAAGGCTTCCCAACCCTTGGCTTTCCAACAATGCAATGGCATAACCACACGTTGCTTAGCAGCTGCAGACTTTTCACGGTGAGTGGGCTTGGTGGGAATCACAACTTCTTCTTCATCATCAGACACAGCCGGGCGCAAGGTCCTTCGTGCCCTCTTCTTGGTCTTGCGAGGAGCAGAGCGAGAACTAGAGCCACCTGAACACACACACACGAAAAGAACACACAAAAACCCGACAAGGATGAGAGGATTGCACCCACTAGCAGAAAAGGAACAAGTTGCAACAACAGAGAAGATAGAACAGTGCTTAGTGGTTGATAAACTCCGGTTGTACCAGATCTTCCGCCGGTAGTACCGCTCCAGCGGTTGTACCGCCCGTAGGGGCGGTAGAACCACTGACAGTGGCACTACCAGGGAAGATAGATCTAACCGAGGCATACGAATCACACAAGTAATATTCCGAATTCTAAGTGCTGCAAACAAGACAGGAGGCTAACAAGGAACTCTTCTAAGCCAGAGATTGAACACTAAACGCGGAAAGATAAGTAAAGCCCTAGACAAGGAAGAACCCTAAAAAAATCTAGAGGCAAAGAAGACGAGGCATTACCACCATCCATGGGAAGAGATCGGAAGGCCTCCACGGAGAGAATCCACAGAGAGCCAAGGATCCGAAGCGCGAGACGCACTCCGGGGCAGGGGTAGAGATGGCCGGCGGCTAGGGCAAAAAAGAAGAGGAACGAGGACGAAGGGAAAAAGACAACCCTTCAGCCCCGTCGAGTATATATAGGCCCGTACACACGTCCCGGTAGAACCGCTTAGGGGGCGGTTGTACCGCTCGTCTGGTACAGACCGGTGGATGGAGGCGGTACTTCCGGTGCCTGGGAGGCAGCGGCAGTACCGCACGGCATCAACCGATAGTACCGGACGTGGGTTACCGTGGGTTTGTGCGGTGGAACCGCCCAAGCACCGAACGGAGACCCTTGGGACGGCACAACCCGGTACCAGCGGTAGAACCGCTCGTGGTACCGGTTGTACCACCCGACCACCTAAGCCCAAGCCAAGATCAAATGAGTGCAATCCGAAGGGAGGAAGAAGGGGCACAAAACAGGAGAGAAACAACACCCTAGGAGAACCTAACACAAAGAGCAAAGACAGAAAGAGAGAAAACAACACGAGAACAACAAGGCTAACTCCAACCTCCCGAAGAGAGGACGGTGGCCGAGGCACCTATGTTTGAGTCAATTGGTATGGCACCGCGAAGAATTATCCTTGGGTCCATGACATAAACTCGTCTTTGAAGCACAAGTACCATCAAATATGGCTAATGTGAAAGACACGATCAATTTATGCATAATGGGGGGAGGGAGAGTTCATTGAGAGAACAACACTCCCCCTATGTCCATGCCTACACCTAAACTAGACAACAAATTGAGCGTGGTAGGGTGTGCAAGGGTTCAAGCCACATTGCTCGAATCAATGATATTTAGCTCATGCCTTAACTCGCGAAATCTTGCTTCATCCAAGGGCTTCGTGAAAATATCTGCAAGGTTGTCATGAGTGTTGACATAGTTGAGCTCGATCTCTCCTCGTCTAATGTGATCCCGGATGAAGTGATACCGGATCTCAATATGCTTCGTCTTGAAATGTTGCACCGGATTGAGAGAGATCTTGATGGCACTTTCATTGTCACACCAAAGAGGCACTTTGTCACAAGTGACACCGTAATCCTTTAAAGTTTGCCTCATCCATAGGAGTTGAGCACAACAACTACCGGCGGCAACATACTCCGCCTCAGTGGACGAGAGAGACACACAACTTTGCTTTTTGGAAGACCAACTTACCAAAGAGCAACCAAGGAATTGGCACCCTCCGGAAGTGGACTTCCTATCCACTTTGTCTCCCGCCCAACCAGAATACGAGTACCCTACAAGCTTGAAGTTTGATCCTCTGGGGTACCATAGGTCAAAGTTTGGGGTATGAGCCAAATATCGAAAGATTCGTTTGACCGCCACATAGTGACTTTCCTTAGGTGCGGCTTGAAACCGTGCACAAATTCCCACAATCAACATGATGTCCGGTCTAGATGCACAAAGGTAAAGCAAGGATCCAATCATGGAACGATATACCTTTTGATCCACCACTTTACCATTGGGATCTAAGTCAAGTTGGCACTTGGTGGGCATTGGAGTGGAAGCCGGCTTGACGTCACTTAGCTTGAATCTCTTGAGCATGTCTTGAGTGTATTTGGATTGATTGATGAAGGTTCCTTCTCTTCTTTGCTTCACTTCGAACCCTAGAAAGAACTTCAACTCTCCCATGGAGGACATCTCGAACTTTGAGGTCATGAGAGCGGCAAATTCCTCATTGAAAGCTTTGTTAGGAGAACCAAAGATAATATCATCAACATATAATTGGCACACAAACAACTCCCCTTTGACCTTCTTAGTAAAAAGAGTGGGGTCGATTAGCCCAACTTCAAAACCACGGTCTTGTAACAACTCGGTAAGGTGGTCATACCACGCACGTGGGGCTTGTTTAAGGCCATAGAGCGCCTTATCGAGTTGATACACATGATCGGGAAAGTAGGGATCCTCGAACCCGGGGGGTTGCTTGACGTAAACCAATTCATTAATGGGACCATTAAGAAAAGCACTCTTCACATCCATTTGTTGTAACTTAAAGTTATGATGAGAAGCATATGCAATCAACATGCGAATGGATTCAAGACGAGCAACGGGAGCAAAGGTTTCACCATAGTCGATACCCTCGACTTGGGAGTAGCCTTGTGCTACCAAACGAGCCTTGTTGTGAATGATAATCCCATGGGCATCTTGCTTGTTCTTGAATATCCACTTGGTTCCAATGACATTGTGGTTCCCCGTTGGCCTTGGCACCAATCTCCACACTTTTTTGCGCTCGAAGTTGTTGAGTTCTTCGTGCATGGCATTGAGCCAATCCGGATCTTCTAGCGCCTCATAGACCTTGTGGGGTTCCACACAAGAGACAAACGCGTGATGCTCGCAATAATTTTCTAATTGTCTATGAGTGCTTACCCCCTTTCTTAAGCTTCCAAGCACATTCGTCATGAGATGATCCTTGGTGGAGAGCTTGGATGCAATCTTGGCGGCACGACGCTCTAATTCCTCCTTGATGGTGAGTTGAGGAGCGGTTACTTGATCATCTTGAGCCCCGTCATGAACTTGTTCTTGATCTTGAACTTGCTCGGGGGAGAGAACTTGACCTTGGGCATCACTTGGTGTGTCAACACTGTCTTGAGTATGATCTTGCCCTTGGTCTTGTTCATGAGGTTGAGGGCCTTCACTTTGTTCTTCGGAAGCGTGTGGGCCTTGGGTTGGTGATGGCTCCACTTGAGTGGAGCATTGTCCTTCTCCTTCGGCCACAAGGGGTTCCTCAATGGGTAGGATAAAACCAACACCCATTCTTCTTATGGCTTGAGGAGGAATTTCATCACCTACATCACAAGTGCCACTTTGCTCCACTTGGGAGCCGTTATTCTCATCAAACTCCACGTTAAACGTCTCCTCAATAAGTCCCGTGGATTTATTGAGGACACGGTAAGCATGAGAGTTTGTAGCATAACCAACAAATATGCCCTCATGAGCTCTAGCCTCAAATTTAGACAAATGAACACCTTTCTTGAGAATGAAACACTTACACCCGAATACTCGGAAGTACTTGAGGTTGGGCTTGTTACCGGTGAGTATCTCATATGGAGTCTTGTTCAAGCCCTTGCGGAGGTAGAGCCGATTGGATGCATGACACGCGGTGTTGATGGCTTCGGCCCAAAAGTTGTATGGAGACTTGAACTCCGCCATCATGGTCCTTGCCGCATGAAGGAAATATGCCCTAGAGGCAATAATAAAGTTATTATTTATTTCCTTATATCATGATAAAAGTTTATTATTCATGCTAGAATTGTATTAACCGGAAACATAATACATGTGTGAATACATAGACAAACAGAGTGTCACTAGTATGCCTCTACTTGACTAGCTCGTTAATCAAAGATGGTTATGTTTCCTAACCATTGACAAAGAGTTGTCATTTGATTAACGGGATCACATCATTAGTTGAATGATCTGATTGACATGACCCATTCCATTAGCTTAGCATCCGATCGTTTAGTATGTTGCTATTGCTTTCTTCATGACTTATACATGTTCCTATGACTATGAGATTATGTAACTCCCGTGTGCCGGAGGAACACTTTGTGTGCTACCAAACGTCACAACGTAACTGGGTGATTATAAAGGTACTCTACAGGTGTCTCCAAAGGTACATGTTGGGTTGACGTATTTCGAGATTAGGATTTGTCACTCTGATTGTCGGAGAGGTATCTCTGGGCCCTCTCGGTAATGCACATCACTTAAGCCTTGCAAGCAATGCAACTAATGAGTTAGCTGCGAGATGATGTATTACAGAACGAGTAAAGAGACTTGCCGGTAACGAGATTGAACTAGGTATTGGATACCGACGATCGAATCTCAGGTAAGTAACATACCGATGACAAAGGGAACAACGTATGTTGTTATGCGGTCTGACCGATAAAGATCTTCGTAGAATATGTAGGAGCCAATATGGGCATCTAGGTCCCGCTATTGGTTATTGACCGGAGACATGTCTCGGTCATGTCTACATTGTTCTCGAACCCGTAGGGTCCGCACGCTTAAGGTTTCGATGACAGTTATATTATGAGTTTATACGTTTTGATGTACCGAAGGTTGTTCAGAGTCCCGGATGTGATCACGGACATGACGAGGAGTCTCGAAATGGTCGAGACATAAAGATTGATATATTGGACGGCTATATTCGGACACCGGAAGTGTTCCGGGTGATTTCGGAGAAAACCGGAAAGCCGGAGGGTTACCGGAACCCCCCCGGGAGAAGTAATGGGCCATATGGGCCTTAGTGGAGAGAGAGAGAGGGGCTGCCAAAGGTGGGTCGCGCGCCTCCTCCCCCCTGGTCCGAATTGGACTAGGAGAGGGGGGGCGGCGCCCCCCTTTCCTTCTCCCTCCCCACTTGTTTCCCCCTCCTAGTAGGAGTCCTACTCCTACTAGGAGGAGGACTCCTCCTTGGCGCGCCATAGGGGCCGGCCGACCTCCTCCTCTCTTGAACCTTTATATACGGAGGCAGGGGAACCCCAGATACACACAAGTTGATCCACGTGATCATATTCTTAGCCGTGTGCGGCGCCCCCTGCCACCATAGTCCTCGATAATATTGTAGCGGTGCTTAGGCGAAGCCCTGCGATAGTAGTATATCAAGATCGTTACCACGCTGTCGTGCTGACGGAACTCTTCCCCGACACCATGATCTTGCGTGTGCGTAGGAAATTTTTGAAATTACTACGTTCCCCAACAGTGGCATCCGAGCCTAGGTTTTATGTGTTGATGTTATATGCACGAGTAGAACACAAGTGAGTTGTGGGCGATATAAGTCATACTGCTTACCAGCATGTCATACTTTGGTTCGGCGGTATTGTTGGACGAAGCGGCCCGGACCGACATTACGCGTACGCTTACGCGAGACCGGTTCTCCCGACGTGCTTTGCACATAGGTGGCTTGCGGGTGACAGTTTCTCCAACTTTAGTTGAACCGAGTGTGGCTACGCCCGGTCCTTGCGAAGGTTAAAACAACACCAACTTGACAAACTATCGTTGTGGTTTTGATGCGTAGGTAAGATTGGTTCTTGCTTAAGCCCGTAGCAGCCACGTAAAACTTGCAACAACAAAGTAGAGGACGTCTAACTTGTTTTTGCAGGGCATGTTGTGATGTGATATGGTCAAGACATGATGCTGATTTTATTGTATGAGATGATCATGTTTTGTAACCGAGTTATCGGCAACTGGCAGGAGCCATATGGTTGTCGCTTTATTGTATGCAATGCAATCACGCAGTAATGCTTTACTTTATCACTAAACGGTAGCGATAGTCGTGGAAGCATAAGAATTGGCGAGACGACAACGATGCTACGATGGAGATCAAGGTGTCGCGCCGGTGACGATGGTGATCATGACGGTGCTTCGGAGATGGAGATCACATGCACAAGATGATGATGGCCATATCATATCACTTATATTGATTGCATGTGATGTTTATCTTTTATGCATCTTATCTTGCTTTGATTGACGGTAGCATTATAAGATGATCTCTCACTAAAATTATCAAGAAGTGTTCTCCCTGAGTATGCACCGTTGCGAAAGTTCTTCGTGCTGAGACACCACGTGATGATCGGGTGTGATAGGCTCTACGTTCAAATACAACGGGTGCAAAACAGTTGCACATGCGGAATACTCAGGTTATACTTGATGAGCCAAGCATATACAGATATGGCCTCGGAACACGGAGACCGAAAGGTCGAGCGTGAATCATATAGTAGATATGATCAACATAGTGATGTTCACCAATGAAACTACTCCATCTCACGTGATGATCGGACATGGTTTAGTTGATTTGGATCACGTGATCACTTAGAGGATTAGAGGGATGTCTATCTAAGTGGGAGTTCTTAAGTAATATGATTAAATTGAACTTAAATTTATCATGAACTTAGTACCTGATAGTATCTTGCTTATGTATGTTTTATTGTAGATAGATGGCCCGTGCTGTTGTTCCGTTGAATTTTAATGCGTTCCTTGAGAAAGCAAAGTTGAAAGATGATGGTAGCAATTACACGGACTAGGTCCATAACTTGAGGATTATCCTCATTGCTGCACAGAAGAATTATGTCCTGGAAGCACCGCTGGGTGCCAGGCCTGCTGCTGGAGCAACACCAGATGTTATGAACGTCTGGCAGAGCAAAGCTGATGACTACTCGATAGTTCAGTGTGCCATGCTTTACGGCTTAGAATCGGGACTTCAACGACGTTTTGATCGTCATGGAGCATATGAGATGTTCCAGGAGTTGAAGTAAATATTTCAAGCAAATGCCCGAATTGAGAGATATGAAGTCTCCAATAAGTTCTATAGCTGCAAGATGGAGGAGAACAGTTCTGTCAGTGAGCATATACTCAAAATGTCTGGGTATAATAATCACTTGATTCAGATGGGAGTTAATTTTCCAAATGATTGCGTCATTGACAGAATTCTCCAATCACTGCCACCAAGCTACAAGAGCTTCGTGATGAACTATAATATGCAAGGGATGAACAAGACTATTCCCGAGCTCTTCGCAATGCTGAAAGCTGCGGAGGTAGAAATCAAAAAGGAGCATCAAGTGTTGATGGTCAACAAGACCACTATTTTCAAGAAAAAGGGCAAAGGGAAGAAGAAGGGGAACTTCAAGAAAAACGACAAGCAAGTTGCTGCTCAAGAGAAGAAACCCAAGTCTGGACCTAAGCCTGAAACTGAGTGCTTCTACTGCAAGCAGACTGGTCACTGGAAGCGGAACTGCCCCAAGTATTTGGCGGATAAGAAGGATGGCAAGGTGAACAAAGGTATATGTGATATACATGTTATTGATGTGTACCTTACTAATGCTCGCAGTAGAACCTGGGTATTTGATACTGGTTCTGTTGCTAATATTTGCAACTCGAAACAGGGACTACGGATTAAGCAAAGATTGGCTAAGGACGAGGTGACGATGCGCGTGGGAAACGGTTCCAAAGTCGATGTGATCGCGGTCGGCACGCTACCTCTACATCTACCTTCGGGATTAGTATTAGACCTAAATAATTGTTATTTGGTGCCAGCGTTAAGCATGAACATTATATCTGGATCTTGTTTAATGCGAGACGGTTATTCATTTAAATCAGAGAATAATGGTTGTTCTATTTATATGAGTAATATCTTTTATGGTCATGCACCCTTGAAGAGTGGTCTATTCTTATTGAATCTTGATAGTAGTGATACACATATTCATAATGTTGAAGCCAAAAGATGCAGAGTTGATAATGATGGTGCAACTTATTTGTGGCACTGCCGTTTAGGTCATATCGGTGTAAAGCGCATGAAGAAACTCCATACTGATGGACTTTTGGAGCCACTTGATTATGAATCACTTGGTACTTGCGAACCGTGCCTCATGGGCAAGATGACTAAAACACCGTTCTCTGGTACAATGGAGAGAGCAACAGATTTGTTGGAAATCATACATACAGATGTATGTGGTCCAATGAATATTGAGGCTCGTGGCGGATATCGTTATTTTCTCACCTTCATAGATGACTTAAGCAGATATGGGTATATCTACTTAATGAAACATAAGTATGAAACATTTGAAAAATTCAAAGAATTTCAGAGTGAAGTTGAAAATCATCGTAACAAGAAAATAAAGTTTCTACGATCTGATCGTGGAGGAGAATATTTGAGTTACGAGTTTGGTGTACATTTGAAGCAATGCGGAATAGTTTCGCAACTCACGCCACCCGGAACACCACAGCGTAATGGTGTGTCCGAACGTCGTAATCGTACTTTACTAGATATGGTGCAATCTATGATGTCTCTTACTGATTTACCGCTATCGTTTTGGGGTTATGCTTTAGAGATGGCCGCATTCACGTTAAATAGGGCACCATCGAAATCCGTTGAGACGACACCTTATGAACTATGGTTTGGCAAGAAACCAAAGTTGTCGTTTCTGAAAGTTTGGGGCTGCGATGCTTATGTGAAAAAGCTTCAACCTGATAAGCTCGAACCCAAATCAGAGAAATGTGTCTTCATAGGATATCCAAAGGAAACTATTGGATACACCTTCTATCACAAATCCGAATTCAAGACTTTTGTTGCTAAATTCGAGTTTCTCTCGAAGGATGTGAGTGGGAGGAAAGTAGAACTTGATGAGGTAACTGTACCTGCTCCCTTATTGGAAAGTAGTACATCACAGAAAACTGTTTCTGCGACACCCACACCAATTAGTGAGGAAGCTAATGATCATGATCATGAAACTTCAGGACAAGATACTACTGAACCTCGTAGATCAACCAGAGTGAGATCCGCGCCAGAGTGGTACGGTAATCCTGTTCTGGAAATCATGATGCTAGATCATGATGAACCTACGAACTACGAAGAAGCGATGGTGAGCCCAGATTCCGCAAAATGGCTTGAAGCCATGAAATCTGAGATGGGGTCGATGTATGAGAACAAAGTATGGACTTTGGTTGACTTTCCCGATGATCGGCAAGCAATTGAGAATAAATGGATTTTCAAGAAGAAGACTGACGCTGACGGTAATATTACTGTCTACAAAGCTCGACTTGTCGCAAAAGGTTTTCGACAAGTTCAAGGGGTTGACTACGATGAGACCTTCTCACCCGTAGCAATGCTTAAGTCTGTCCGAATCATGTTAGCAATTGCCGCATTTTATGATTATGAAATTTGGCAGATGGATGTCAAAACTGCATTCCTGAATGGATTTCTGGAAGAAGAGTTGTATATGATGCAACCGGAAGGTTTTGTCGATCCAAAGGGAGCTAACAAAGTGGGCAAGCTCCAGCGATCCATTTATGGACTGGTGCAAGCCTCTCGGAGTTGGAATAAACGCTTTGATAGTGTGATCAAAGCATTTGGTTTTATACAGACTTTCGGAGAAGCCTGTATTTACAAGAAAGTGAGTGGGAGCTCTGTAGCATTTCTGATATTATATGTAGATGACATATTACTGATTGGAAATGATATAGAATTTCTGGATAGCATAAAGGGATACTTGAATAAGAGTTTTTCAATGAAAGACCTCGGTGAAGCTGCTTACATATTAGGCATAAAGATCTATAGAGATAGATCAAGACGCTTAATTGGACTTTCACAAAGCACATACCTTGACAAGATTTTGAAGAAGTTCAAAATGGATCAAGCAAAGAAAGGGTTCTTGCCTATGTTACAAGGTGTGAAGTTGAGTCAGACTCAATGCCCGACCACTGCAGAAGATAGAGAGAAAATGAAAGATGTTCCCTATGCTTCAGCCATAGGCTCTATCATGTATGCAATGCTGTGTACCAGACCTGATGTGTGCCTTGCTATAAGTTTAGCAGGGAGGTACCAAAGTAATCTAGGAGTGGATCACTAGACAGCGGTCAAGAACATCCTAAAATACCTGAAAAGGACTAAGGATATGTTTCTCGTATATGGAGGTGACAAAGAGCTCATTGTAAACGGTTACGTTGATGCAAGCTTTGACACTGATCCGGACGATTCTAAATCGCAAACCGGATACGTGTTTACATTAAACGGTGGAGCTGTCAGTTGGTGAGGTTCAAAACAAAGCGTCGTGGCAGGATCTACATGTGAAGCAGAGTACATAGCTGCTTCGGAAGCAGCAAATGAAGGAGTCTGGATGAAGGAGTTCATATCCGATCTAGGTGTCATACCTAGTGCATCGGGTCCAATGAAAATCTTTTGTGACAATACTGGTGCAATTGCCTTGGCAAAGGAATCCAGATTTCACAAGAGAACCAAGCACATCAAGAGACGCTTCAATTCCATCCGGGATCTAGTCCAGGTGGGAGACATAGAGATTTGCAAGATACATACAGAGCTGAATGTAGCAGACCCGTTGACTAAGCCTCTTCCACGAGCAAAACATGATCAACACCAAAGCTCCATGGGTGTTAGAATCATTACTATGTAATCTAGATTATTGACTCTAGTGCAAGTGGGAGACTGAAGGAAATATGCCCTAGAGGCAATAATAAAGTTATTATTTATTTCCTTATATCATGATAAAAGTTTATTATTCATGCTAGAATTGTATTAACCGGAAACATAATACATGTGTGAATACATAGACAAACAGAGTGTCACTAGTATGCCTCTACTTGACTAGCTCGTTAATCAAAGATGGTTATGTTTCCTAACCATTGACAAAGAGTTGTCATTTGATTAACGGGATCACATCATTAGTTGAATGATCTGATTGACATGACCCATTCCATTAGCTTAGCATCCGATCGTTTAGTATGTTGCTATTGCTTTCTTCATGACTTATACATGTTCCTATGACTATGAGATTATGTAACTCCCGTGTGCCGGAGGAACACTTTGTGTGCTACCAAACGTCACAACGTAACTGGGTGATTATGAAGGTACTCTACAGGTGTCTCCAAAGGTACATGTTGGGTTGACGTATTTCGAGATTAGGATTTGTCACTACGATCGTCGGAGAGGTATCTCTGGGCCCTCTCGGTAATGCACATCACTTAAGCCTTGCAAGCAATGCAACTAATGAGTTAGTTGCGAGATGATGTATTACAGAACGAGTAAAGAGACTTGCCGGTAACGAGATTGAACTAGGTATTGGATACCGACGATCGAATCTTGGGCAAGTAACATACCGATGACAAAGGGAACAACGTATGTTGTTATGCGGTCTGACCGATAAAGATCTTCGTAGAATATGTAGGAGCCAATATGGGCATCCAGGTACCACTATTGGTTATTGACCGGAGACATGTCTCGGTCATGTCTACATTGTTCTCGAACCCGTAGGGTCCGCACGCTTAAGGTTTCGATGACAGTTATATTATGAGTTTATACGTTTTGATGTACCGAAGGTTGTTCGGAGTCCCGGATGTGATCACGGACATGACGAGGAGTCTCGAAATGGTTGAGACATAAAGATTGATATATTAGACGGCTACATTCGGACACCGGAAGTGTTCCGGGTGATTTCGGAGAAAACCGGAAAGCTGGAGGGTTACCGGAACCCCCCCGGGAGAAGTAATGGGCCATATGGGCCTTAGTGGAGAGAGAGGGGCAGCCAAAGGTGGGCCACGCGCCTCCTCCCCCCTGGTCCGAATTGGACTAGGAGAGGGGGGGGCGACGCCCCCCTTTCCTTCTCCCTCCCCACTTCTTTCCCCCTCCTAGTAGGAGTCCTACTCCTACTAGGAGGAGGACTCCTCCTTGGCGCGCCATAGGGGCCGGCCGGCCTCCTCCTCTCTTGAACCTTTATATACGGAGGCAGGGGCACCCCAGATACACACAAGTTGATCCACGTGATCATATTCTTAGCCGTGTGCGGCGCCCCCTGCCACCATAGTCCTCGATAATATTGTAGCGGTGCTTAGGTGAAGCCCTGCGACAGTAGTACATCAAGATTGTCACCACGCCATCGTGCTGACGGAAGTCTTCCCCGACACTTTGCTGGATCGGAGTCCGGGGATCGTCATCGAGCTGAACGTGTGCTAAAACTCGGAGATGCCGTAGTTTTGGTGCTTGATCGGTCGGGCCGTGAAGACGTACGACTACATCAACCGCGTTGTCATAACGCTTCCGCTATCGATCTAGAAGGGTACGTAGATCACACTCTCCCCTCTCGTTGCTATGCATCACCATGATCTTGCGTGTGCGTAGGAAATTTTTGAAATTACTACGTTCCCCAACACCGCATCCATCAACGTCCGGTTCTTCCTCTCCGCAACACCGTTTTGTTGAGGGGTGTATGGTGCGGAATATTGATGCTTGATTCCCTCATCACTAAGAAATTCATCCAAGGTGTAGTTCTTGAACTCGGTACCGTTGTGACTTCTTATTGTCAAGATCTTTGCATTGTGTTGACGTTGTGCTTCATTTGCAAAGTCAATGGCGGTTTGTTGGGTCTCGCTCTTCCTCTTGAAGAAATACACCCACGTGTAGCTTGAGTAGTCATCCACAATCACCAAGCAATACTTCCTACCTCCAAGACTATCGAAGGATGGATTCCCAAAGAGATCCATGTGAAGGAGATCCAAAGGCCTCTTTGAATAAATGATAGTCGTGGGAGGGTGAGCCTTCTCATGTAGCTTTCCTTCGATACAGGCACTGCAAGCACGATCTTTAGCAAAACTAACATTCGTTAGTCCACGGACATGGTCCCCCTTGAGGAGACTTTGCAAAGATCTCATATTGACATGGGCTAAACGGCGATGCCAAAGCCATCCCACATCAACTTTAGCCATTAGGCCTGTCGCGGTCTTAGTGGGTCGCTCCGAAAAGTTAATCACATATAGACCGTTCTCGACATGCCCAACAAAGGCTACTTTAAGAGTCTCCACAAGAGGGCCATGGTATCGATATCAAAGAAAGTGGCAAAGCCCATGATTGCAAGTTGATGAACGGAAAGTAAATTGTATGCAAGGGACTCAACAAGCATGACCTTCTCGATCGTGAGATCATGAGAGATGACCACCTTGCCAAGTCCCGATACCTTAGAAGATGAGGCGTCACCCCACTCGAGATTGGTGGGCATAGATGGAACCTTGTGCACGTCCACCACCAAGTCCTTGCTTCCGGTCATATGATTTGTAGCTCCGCTATCGAGCAACCATGATCCACCACCGGAAGCAAACACCTACAAGAGATCAATGCTTGGTTTTAGGTACCCATTTTGTAATGGGTCCTTTGATGTTAGTAACAAGGGTCTTAGGAACCCAAATAGACCATTCAATGTATTCATGAAGAGAACCAACAAATTTGGCATAAACATGCCCATCACTAGCACGGCATAACACATAAGAAGGATTAAAATCACCGGCTTTGTTGGGAGGGGTGACATTGCCCTTCTTGACATTGTTCTTCTTCTTCTCCTTGGGGCACTCTCTCCCTCCCTCACAAAGGTTTGCATGAGAGGAGGAGGTCGTTTGGTCTTGTCATTCTTCTTCTTGTTCTTGGACTCGGGCACGTACCCAACCCCTTCCTTGGCCACAACTCCCTTTTGGTTGATCAAGAGATCGTTGAGGTTCTTCTTGCCTTGTATGCAAGTCGCAAGACCTCTCTCAAGTTGCTCGTTCAACTTAGCATTTTCCTCAACAAGATGTATATGCTCACAACACGGGTTAGTAGCATTTGCATTATCAATTAAAACCATATGAGGAAACGTTGCTTTCTCCTTAGTTAGCTTCACTTGGAGTTGATCATGAGACTCCTTGAGACTAGCATGAATACCCTTCAAGGCCTTGTGGGCCTTGTCAAGTATATCAAACTCCTCTTTGAGTCTAGCAAGATCAACCCTGAGTTTGGCCTTCTCGGAATTTAGCACACGAGAAACAATGAGGACATGATCATAATCTTTCTTTAACTTAGCATGATCAACATTGTGTGACTCCTCAAGAGCCAAACGAAGACCACGCTCTTCCTCAAGAGCATTGGAAAGATCCGAGATCTCATCGGCATAGTCACGACTATGCCCTTCCATCTTAGAGATGGTGTCCTCGTGAGCCTCGATCATGTCATTGGCTTCACCAAGTTGTTCCAATAGAGCAACAAAGTGCTTCTTGGATTTTCCCTTGAGTTTGCCCATAAAGGCCCCAAACTCGTTAGCCTCCACATTAGCTCCCTCAAGTTCATTAATGCAATCCTCGGGGAAGGATGATTAATGATGGTAGTTTTGATGTTGGAGGTTACCTTGTTGGTGGCTTTAGCCATGAGGCACTTGGCGGTGATGCTCTCGTTGGGTGAGTCGAAGAGAGACACCCGTGACGTTGTTGCAATGGCAACGGAGGCCTTGGCAACCGACTCATCATCTTCATCATCCTCATTGTACTCTTCTTGCACAACCAAAGCCTTGGGAGGAGTCTTCTTGGAGAAGTTGTTCTTGTTGGGGAACGACTTGGCCTTGTCCTTTTGGATGAGCTTGCCACCATTGTCTTCCCTCTTCTCATACGGGCATTCCGCAACGAAATGACTTACATTGCCGCAATTGTAGCAAGTCCGTACACGTTGCTTGCCCCTTGTACCACTCGAGTTGTTTTTGCTAAAGTTTGGCCTTGAGTTTTTCTTGCTCCAAAATTGCCTTGAAGCAAGTGCCATGTGTTCATGATATGCATACTTCGTATCTTCGGGGTTGCTCTCCTCTTCTTCCTCTTCTTCGTCTTCCACGATGAGCTTGGCCTTCAATGCAAGGTTAGGCTTCTTTGCCCGTTGAGAACGGAGCACCGCATTGTCGGCGGTCTTGTCCAAAATGTTCATGGCCACAAACTAATCCAACACTTTGCTTGAGGTCAAAGTGTGGAAGTCCGGTCTTTGACGAATGACGGAGGACATGACCTTGTGATAGGGCATCATTGCCTTGAGGAATTTGTGCTTGATCCACACTACAAGAAATATGTCAATTTATGACCTTCTGTCAATGACCCTCGAAGAATTGGTCATAAATTTATGACCATTTTAGACCAATTGGTCAAAAGCTGTTCAGGGGGCTTCAAACCCTAAACCATTGCGACCATTTTGGTTAGAAAGGTCGTAATTTCCTTACACGGAATGGTCACAAAGCAAACAGTGCTAGTCCGCTGCCTTATTTCTAGTTGTTAATGACCAATATAGATGGTCATAGCCTTGTAGATTGTGGTGGGTTGTGATGACTAGGCGCCATCTCATCAGTTTTGCCTATGTGTCATGTCCATGTGGCAGTTTTTGCCCTAGGTTGTGAAGCAACCTATATTTCTGTCATTCCCAAAATTCCCAAAAAAATCTCATAAATTCTTTGGGTCATATCTTCATCAAATATGTAAAAATCCTTCCTTGCCTAGTTCAAAACTAATTCAACAATATTCATTTTCCTATTATGTTCACAACAACACTTTATGAAGGAAGTGCTATTTATATATTCTTGATTGCCCTACGAATTTTTGGGCACTCTTTCCTATCCAAATCATTACCGCATGACAAAATTCAGCTCCATTTGCCTAGCAAATCTTCCTCGGCAAATTTCCAAAGTTTTTGTCCACCTAGAAGCATTGTGAAGGAAGTACCTTTTTTATATCTCTAAATGACATGAAATTTATACGGTTTCTTCATATGCCCAAATTATCACCCTCCTCCAAATTGCAGCTCAGTCAAATCATCTATGTGAGCCCAGGTTCAATTTATATTTTATGGCCAAATTGGCACGTTGCAAAGCAAGTGTTATATAGACCCCTCCTATTACCCTCAAACTTTTCGGGCACTCTTCCATACCCAAATCATTCCCACATGATAATATTCAGCTCAATTTTCCTAGTAAATCTTTCTCGGGAAATTTCCAAAGTTTCTACCTCGAGAGAAGCTTTGTGAAGTAAGTACTAGCTAGGCTTACCCAAATGATTTGAAAATTGACCAGCGCATGACCATACCTAAGTAACTTACCTACACCAATTTTGAGCTCATTTCATTCATCCAATCTCTCTCGCTAGTTTTCCCAAGTTTCTGTCCATAGAAGAGCATTGTGAAGGAAGTACTACTTTAACATGTCCAAATGGTATAAATTTTCTACAATGCTTTCCTATGCCCAAATAACCATCCTCCACAAAATTTCAGCTCAATCCATTCATTATTTTGAGCCCAGCTTCAACATTCATATTTTAGTCCAACGTGGTACTTTGCAAAGCAAGTACCACCTAGGATCCTCCTTTTGAGCTAAAAATTTGTGAAGACATTCTCCTTAGTATATGATCATCCTCAGCCAAAACTCACGCCCATTGGCCATGTGCATTTCCCGTACCGCTAATCAAACACTTGGCTGCTAATTCATGTTTGAGCATCGATCGGTCTTCTCGTGAGAATCTTATGTTGTAATTTTCTTCCTAGCACCAACCTGGGGAGTGCCCAACCCACTAGACATGCCTAAGCCGCCCAGAACACATGGCAACATTACGGTCACGCGGTGACCACGCGACGGGCATGCGAGTTTACGCGCTCTAGAGTTGAGGCCCTCGGCCACCGCCCAAACCTCGACGTATCGCCACCAAACCATGTATTTATGATTAAATAGGTCCTTATGTAACTAGAAATGATTTTTGGAAAAAATAAATAGCAAACTATGAGGTAGTTGCAGTTCAAATTTGACCCGCTTCCAACTGAATCGGCGGAAATTTGTCTTTTTCACGAGAGGTGGATCAAAAATTTTTACACCCAACCATTTTGTCAATTGTGCATTAAATATGGCCTAGTATTTTATAAAAATGATTCGGTCCAATTTTGCAACAATTATTTGGTAGTTCCTTCACAAAAAAACCTCCTTTCGGGCACTCGAAAAATGGAAAATGGTTTTTTCGTCCAACGAAAATGAAAACTTCCTTAGGCAACATTGTTTGCCATTCCAATATGCACCCTTGTGCAAAATATGAGATCATTTGAACAAACTATGCCATGAATGTGGCCATAAGATTGATCATTTGGCTTGAAAGCCATTGATCTCCACACATGATAGCTCGTTTCTGAGAACACTTTTTGAAAATAATTGCCGTATTACAAGTTTGTTATTTTTCCAAGGAACTTGGCCACATATGATGACACAATGCGAAGTTTTCCCAATTTTTTGATTTTTTTTGAATTTTTTATACCCGTTTCAAAATGCGGTCAAAATGGCGGGAATGACCGTTCCTAGCTAGTGGTTGAGTCGTGGAATTTTTTTGGTGTTTCTCTGATTAAATAGATACTTATGTACCTAGAAATGATTTTTGAAAAAAATAAATAGCAAACTATGAGGCAGCTGCAGTTCAAATTTGACCCGCTTCCAGCTGAATCGGCGGAAATTTGCCTTTTTCACGAGAGGTGGATCAAAAAAATTTACACCCAACCATTTTGTCAATTGTGCATTAAATATGGCCTAGTATTTTATAAAAATGATTCGGTCCAATTTTGCAACAATTATTTGGTAGTTCCTTCACAAAAAAACCTCCTTTCGGGCACTCGAAAAATGGAAAATGGTTTTTTCGTCCAACGAAAATGAAAACTTCCTTAGGCAACATTGTTTGCCATTCCAATATGCACCCTTGTGCACAATATGAGATCATTTGAACAAACTATGCCATGAATGTGGCCATAAGATTGATCATTTGGCTTGAAAGCCATTGATCTCCACACATGATAGCTCGTTTCCGAGAACACTTTTTTAAAATAATTGCCGTATTACAAGTTTGTTATTTTTCCTAGGAACTTGGACACATATGATGACACAATGCGAAGGTTTCCCAATTTTTTGATTTTTTTTGAATTTTTTATACCCGTTTCAAAATGCGGTCAAAACAGCGGGAATGACCGTTCCTAGCTAGTGGTTGAATCTTGGAATTTTTTGGTGTTTCTATGATTAAATAGATACTTATGTACCTAGAAATGATTTTTGAAAAAAATAAATAGCAAACTATGAGGCAGCTGCAGTTCAAATTTGACCCGCTTCCAACTGAATCGGCGGAAATTTGTCTTTTTCACGAGAGGTGGATCAAAATTTTTAACACCCAACCATTTTGTCAATTGTGCATTAAATATGGCCTAGTATTTTATAAAAATGATTCGGTCCAATTTTGCAACAATTATTTGGTAGTTCCTTCACAAAAAAACCTCCTTTCGGGCACTCGAAAAATGGAAAATGGTTTTTTCGTCCAACGAAAATGAAAACTTCCTTAGGCAACATTATTTACCATTCCAATATGAACCCTTGTGCACAATATGAGATCATTTGAACAAACTATGCCATGAATGTGGCCATAAGATTGATCATTTGGCTTGAAAGTCATGAATCTTCACGCATGATAGCTCATTTCTAAGAACACTTTTTTAAAATAATTGCCGTATTACAAGTTTATTATTTTTCCTGGATACTTGGTCACATATAATGACACAATGCGAAGGTTTTCAATTTTTCAATTTTTTTTAATTTTTTATGCCCATTTCAAAATGCGGTCAAAACGGCGGGCTTGACCATTCCTAACTAGTGGTTGAATCTTGGAAAACTTTTGATGTTTCTCTGATTAAATAGATACTTATGTACCTAGAAATGATTTTTAGAAAAAATAAAGAGCAAACTATGAGGCAGCTGCAATTCAAATTTGACCTGCTTTCAGCTGAACCGGCGGAAATTTGTCTTTTTCACGAGAGGTGGGTCAAAGCTTTTGACACCCAACCATTTGGTCAATTGTATATTAAATATGGACTAGTATTTTATAAAATTGATTTGGTCCAATTTTGCAACAAATATTTGGTAGGTTCTTCACAAAAAAAATCATTTTTGCCACTCGAGAAATGATTAAAAATAGCTAGAAAGATCATAAATGCATACAAATTGGTCCTTATCCATAAAATGTGGTCTAACTCTAGTGAAAATTTGTGTGGTGCTCTTTTGCAATTTTTTTTGATAGCTACTTCACAAAATCCCTCTGTTTTTAGTACTTGAAAACTATTTTAAGTCACTGATTTTCCAAACCAATCAGAACTCTTCTCACGGATTGATGACATGGCGTCCATCCATCCATCCATCCATCCATCTCTCCATCCCACATCCATCCATCCATCCATCTTTCTACAGAAAAAAAGAAAAGATACCCCCACCCGCAGCCCAAACCCTAGCTCAGATCCATCCCCCCGTCACACCCTTCTCCCTCCCATCTCCTCGCCGCCGCCGCCCCCCTCCCGATCCACTCCTCTTCCCGCCTCATCCCTCCCACAGGTCGCCGCCGACGGCTTCTCCTCTCCCATTCGCTTCCGTCCCACAGCATGAGAAACGCCTCCTCCTTGATCCAACGCGCCGCCGCCTCCTCCCCGATCTAGATCCTAACACAACCCGCCCTCTCCCTCCCTCAGATCTCGATCCGTCGCCGCCCCCACCCCCACCATCGATGACCCTCACCGTAGACGAGATCGCCGCAGTATTCAATTATTCTTTGCCCCTGGTCAGGCTCCTTCCTTGCTTTGCATCCTCTGCTTCGCTTCGGCCTTCGGCTTTGCTCCGTCCCCGTAGTAGAATAAACGCCTCCCCTCGCCGTGGGGGAGGGAGATCCGGCCAAAACCCCGACAGAATCCCTCGCAGCCTCGTTGGCTCTGCCCAGCTCTTCTTCTCCGACCCAACCCAACCCTCTTCTCCACTCCAAGGCTGCTGTTGATCTACTAGGATTCTAGATGAGATGCTACAGCGGGCGGCGAGCAACGCCTACTCGTGGTGGTGGGCGAGCCACATCCGCACCACCCAGTCCAAGTGGCTCGACGCAAACCTCCAAGGTAACTACGATTCCATCATCGTCCTCTCGCCCAATCCAATCTTTGCTTGCCGCTGCTTGTTGCGCCCTTCCCTGCTCCGATTTAATGTCGTCGCCCTTAGTTCAGGTTAGTCAGGTGTCCTACCAAAATCGTCCGTGTACCAGATTCGATTGGGAATGCCCATACTAAATTCGTTCAGGTGTCATACTAAATCCATGCCGTACTGTGTATCTTACTAGATGGAATTTGTAACAAATTATTACTGTTTCTCCACCGATTTCTATGCCTGTTCTCTGAAGAAGAAAATAAGCCAGGATGGTTGTCAGGTGTAAAATCAAAAGGAATAAGCTTCAACCAAGATGAACCGTAGTAGTCATCAAAAGCAATAAGCCAGAATTTGAGTGTAATGCCTATGCTTCTTTATTGTAATTACAGCGCAATATACCCTAGAGTTATAGTGTAATTTAGCTCAGATCTGCACTGTAATATGCGTAAAATTGCACTGTAATTTTCCGACTCCAAATTTACAGTGTAATTTACCCTAGATTTTCACTATTTTTATGCTTTAGGACTGTAATTGTTGCATGGTTACACTTTATTATTTAGTAGTTTTATACTGTAATTTGCATGGTTAAGTGCTGTAATTGTTGTAGGGCTTTTGGTTTTTTGTTTGATAGATTACTTTTAGTTGCTTCATCACTGTAATTTATCAAAGATTTTCTCTGTAATTTATACGCTACAAGTCTGTAATTGTTATATGTTTCATATATATTACAGTGATTTACAGCAGATTCTTGGTATTCTTCAGTTAGCTTCAGTAATGAATTGTTGTATGGCTTACACTGTATTTTACTAGAGATTTACACTGTAATTTGAATGCCTCGGCACTATAATTGTTGTAGGTTTCTGTCAGATAGATTACAGTGAATTTTACAAAAGATTTACACTGTAATTTCAATGCTTTAGCACTGTAATTATTGTAGGTTTATGTCAGATATATTACAGTGGATTTTACTACCGATTTACCTTGTAGTATGACATGGGTACTTAGTACTTACAGTGTAAGTTCATCAGTTTTTACAAGTACAAATACTTGATAATAACAGTGCAATTCTAGGGGATTTCCAGTGTAATTCGTGGGATATATGACTATAATTCATGGGTGTTTACAGTGTAACTTTATGAGTAATACGATTGTAAATCCTTGTGAGTTCCTTTGTATTTTACAGTGTAAATCCACTATATGTTTTTTCAGGGTTGTAGTGTAATTTCCATGCCTTTGCTATTGTAATTTTTGACATAAGACAGCAAAATTTCTGTATTTCTAGAGTTTTACAATCGCTAGCTATCACACATTCCGAAGTCTCCTGCTGTCTCTGGAATTTCTTTGTAACTAGTTTCTCTGATGGTTCTTTTTAAAGTTGTTTTTCTCATGTAATAGGCCAAGCGTGGTGAAGGCCTGAAGGGGGTGAAGAAGTGGTGAAACTGGTGAAGGGGGTCAAGAATTGGTGAATGGCAGCTGTTCGGTGTGTTTTGTGGACCCTCCTTTTCTGTTTTTGTGAAACTGGGTTGTGGTCCAGGTTTAGTTGAATCGGGTTTATTTCCTGACCCGTTTTATTTTTGAAATAGAGCTACATACAACGTTGGTGGGGTGGGTTTTGGACATACAAGTGACATCTGCTTATTAGTCAGAAAATTGGAATGTTCTCCAATTGTAAAACAGTCAAATGCTAAATAGACACTCCCTTCTTTAATTATCTAGTTGGTGGATACTATTTTGTGGATGGCCATGCTTGTGTTGTAAGTAGAAGTTAAATGGTAATAATGTTCAGATTTCTTCAGAGAAACACTGAATAAAACAGTAGCCAGTAGGTGTGTACAAAACGTGGTCTGAAGCTTGTTGGTAGAAAATCATTACATAAGGCACATATTCACACTAAACCTTGACACAGAAATTATTGGTTTCATACTACTGTCCTTGATACAGATAGTATTAATAATCTTTGACATTTTGTACTACTTCCTCCTGCTAGGGTTTCGGTGGACCTCTTCGTTGCGCATGGCTGAGCTGAACGTCCTCGGCGGTGGTGGCAGTGCGTGTGAGATCCTCCTCCATGACAAGGCCGCCGCCGGATCAGCTCCTCTCCGCCGACGGATCCTTGCCTCTCCGACAAGGCCGCCACCGGATCCCCTCCTATCCGACAGCAACGCCTCCGGATCCACTCGTCCTCGACAACGATGGCACCGAGGAGCACCAGGAGCTTCGGATCCGGTAACTTATTATCTCCCTCTCTCCCTCCCGCAGTACCTACTATGTATCATGCTTATTGTTTACTGCATTGAGGCATGTGGGCACCAGAATTTGTAATCAGATTTGTTACCGCTTATGAATATGGCGATGTTCATGACTGATGGATGTGGCTGGGGGTTGAGGTATATAGTGCTATAGAATGCCATCTAGGATATCTGTTAAGCCACTTGGTCAGTTAGTTTATTTTAGTACATATACCATGAATCCAAGTTTGATGTGTATTGCCATGTGTCTCTATATTTATAAGTTGAATCCAGCACTAACATGTGAACAACACTTGCACTGCCTTATGTATTTACACATAAGGAGTTAAACTACATGTCTGCTATTGCAGGGCAGATTAGATGTATATCATTAGTTTCTTTGTTGATTTACTGATAAGTTACCATCCGATCCGCTGACAACATGTTTATGTTATTGTGGTGCTGGTTTGACTCACTGTCATCTTACAATTTGTTCTTTCTGTATGCAGCTCGCCAGAAGAAGGCTATGAAGATCTTCCCCCACCCTACCTCTGGACCTCTTCGCCCCATCGTGCAATGCCAGACCCACAAGTACAACATGAAGGCCAGGGCTGGCAGGGGCCTACTGCTGCTGCTGGGTAGAGCCTGGCCACGCTACTGCTAGGTATGATTCCCACCTCCTCCGAACCCCCTTGTATTGCAGGGCTTCATGTGCATGTGTGGAGTCCTATTTTTATGTTGAGGAACGCGGGCTGCTCTTACCAGGGCAAACACACGCGCCTTCATGTCTTATTTGCGATATATAAATCATCTGGAACAAATCATTTTCGTGAATTTGGTCGAGTTCCTCGTATACTGTATATTTTGACAGCATATGTCCTCACAAAAGAGAAAGGAAAAAACAATATTGCATAAGTCTCTGCATTTCAGTTCCATACTTTTGAGCTCAGCAAGCTAAACTTGTTTCAAACATTTAGATGGCTCACATCAGATAACCAGTAACTTGAGCATTACATGCACAAGCTGCTGGAGGAATGTCTTCAGCTAACCACAGAGAACTGGTGCTGTGCACAACTTCCTTTGTAGAAAAGATCCGTAGTTGTGTAGACTTGTGCAAAGCCTAAATTTTTGTACTAAGGTGGCCAGCGTGGTGTCGCGACATGATCACTGACGGAATTAATTATGATTTTGTTATTATTTGTCTGATCCTCACAAGTTAATGCTTCGCTTGTCCGGGTGTGTGATAATGCCATGTGTCTTGTGCAATCAGATTACATTTCTGTTTGTTATGGTAATATAAAAAATATTCGTGCTGTCAAGATTTTCACAGTGCGTGCCTTTCATTTCTTTAGTTTGATTGTTTCCCTTGTATTCAATATGCTTGTAGTGGCTGATCCTTCCATTTTTGTTGTGGCATCTTTATTTTCACAGGTGTTGTGTGTTCTGGAAGATGGAAGAGGAAGAAAACCTATTTTTGTTGAACTAAATTTTCTGTATTCTGTTTTGTTATACGTATCATTGATAGTTTTGTATAGGAACAAGTGATACTATTTTGTAGGGCTTTATGGCCTGTGATGTTAACATATTTAGTGCTGAAATATGAAATTATTTGCAAATTTTTCAAAAAGGTGGATCATATGTATGAATATGTGAATGGGATGAAAAGAGTACTGGACCAACTCCAGGATCGAATTAATATTTGAATGTATAAAAAGGCCGAATGTAAACCAGAAATGGGTTGCACAAAATTGTACATATATTCTTTAAAGGCCAAATGTGCATAAAAATTGATGGGCTGACCAGTTGGGCTTGGCCCATGTAGCAGACAAAAATTAATAGAAATAAATATACCAAATGGGCTGAATTGTTGGGCTAGGCCCATGTAGAAAATCGAATTGGACCGGGCTGAATCTTGTGCCACGTCAGATTGCCACACTGGATGCCTACGTGGCCTGGGGAGGTTGCTAGTGACCAAAACGCCACAGTAGACGTATTTTGGTCATAAACGTCTACGACCATTCCAGAAGAAAGGTCGCTATAGTCAGTTTACGACCGCCAGCTTTTGACCTTATGTTTTTGGTCACAAAAAGGTCATAAATGGAAATTTGTGACCATTCAGTGACCAATAGTGGTGGTCATAAGTTGACATATTTCTTGTAGTGCCAATTGTCATCTGTGTCCTTGCTCCCGTGATCTCGTAGTGAGACCACGAGTTTGGTTACTCTCCGATAGAGCTCACGAGGTTCTTCATCTTCCTTCATTGCAAACTCATCGGCCTCATCTTGTACCACTTCATAGTTGGAGCGTTGAATGCTCGCGCTTCCCCGGTAGAGAGACACGACACAATGCCATGCATCTTTGGCCAAGGCAAAAGGACGAAGATGAGGTAGGTCTTCGGGTGGAATTGCATCTTGAATGATGAAGAGAGTATTCTCATTGAATTGATTGTCCGCGGCTTCTCGAGGAGTGAAGTTGCTTGGATCATGTGGATAGAAACCTTCTTCAATGATTCTCCAAAGGTTAGTGTTCACATGATTTAAATGACGTTTAAAGCGGTAAACCCAAGAATCAAAATCCTCATTTTTCACAATCTTAGGGGGAGGACCGGCATGATTCAAATGAGTGGAAGGAACTGGTCCACCATAAACAAGTGGTGGTTCCACATGGGCAAAGATGTCGGTGCCATTCTTGCCACTAGAAGAAGGAGCCTTTTCACTACTAGCTTCCCCCTTGTCGGGGATAGCATCCGTCACCTTGTTGGCGGGATCACCCACTTTCAACGGTGCGGTGGATAGTTTAAGCCCCTCAAGAAATTTAGTAAACATGCTTTCGACTTTGGTCATCATAGAGGTTTTCAATGTCTCCAAGGCCACATTGAACTCCTCACGAGAGACCGAAGTTCCCCCATCTCCCGTAGACGAGATCGGATTCACACCGGAGTGTTCCTCCACACTGTCTACGGTATCAACCATACTCTTTGGACGGTAAAGTCCTTAATAAAGAGACGAGGCTCTGATACCAATTGAAAGGATCGATATGGTTGACTAGAAGGGGGGTGAATAGGCAACTAACAATTTTTAGCTTTTCTTTAACAATTTAAACTTTGCATCAAAGTAGGTTGTCTAGATATGCAACTAGGTGAGCAACCTATATGATGCAATGAGGATAGGTACATAAGCAAGCAAGAGAAATGAAACAAGTAAGCTTGCTCAAATAAAGGCACGAGATAACCAAGAGTGGAGACAGTGGAGACGAGGATGTGTTGCCGAAGTTCCTTCCCTTTGAGAGGAAGTACATCTCCGTTGGAGCGGTGTGGAGGCACAATGCTCCCCAAGAAGCCACTAGGGCCACCGTATTCTCCTCACGCCCTCACACAATGCGAGATGCCGTGATTCCACTATTAGTGCCCTTGAAGGCGGCGACCGAACCTTTACAAACAAGGTTAGGGCTCTCTCCACAACTTAATTGGAGGCTCCCAACAAAAACCACGAAGCTTCACCACAATGGAATATGGCTCCGAGGTGACCTCAACCGTCTAGGGTGCTCATGTTGGGGAACGTAGTGATTTCAAAATTTTCCTACGCACACGCAAGATCATGGTGATGCATAGCAACGAGAGGGGAGAGTGTTGTCTACGTACCCTCGTAGACCGAAGCGGAAGCGTTGACACAACGTAGAGGAAGTAGTCGTAAGTCTTCCCGATCCGACCGATCCAAGCACCGAAACTACGGTGCCTCCGAGTTCTAGCACACGTTCAGCTCGATGACGATCCCCGGGCTCCGATCCAGCAAAGCGTCGGGGAAGAGTTCCGTCAGCACGACGGCGTGGTGACGATCTTGATGTTCTACCGTCGCAGTGCTTTGCCTAAGCACCGCTACGATATGACCGAGGTGGAATATGGTGGATGGGGGCACCGCACACGGCTAAGGAATGATCACGAAGATCAACTTGTGTGTCTATGGGGTGCCCCCTGCCCCCGTATATAAAGGAGTGGAGGAGGGGAGGGCCGGCCCTCTCTATGGCACGCCCTAGGGGAGTCCTACTCCCACCGGGAGTAGGATTCCCCCTTTCCTAGTCCAACTAGGAGTCCTTCCATGTAGTAGGAGTAGGAAACAAGGAAGGGGCGCAGCCCCTCCCCCTAGTCCAATTCGGACTAGGCCTTGGGGGAGCGCGCGGCCTGCCCTAGGCAGCCCCTCTCTCTTTCCCGTATGGCCCAATAAGGCCCAATACTTCTCCCGACGAATTCCCGTAACTCTTCGGTACTCCGAAAAATACTCGAATCACTCGGAACCTTTCCGATGTCCGAATATAGTCGTCCAATATATCGATTTTTATGTCTCGACCATTTAGAGACTCCTCGTCATGTCCCCGATCTCATCCGGGACTCCGAACTCCTTCGGTACATCAAAACTCATAAACTCATAATATAACTGTCATCGAAACCTTAAGCGTGTGGACCCTACGGGTTCGAGAACAATGTAGACATGATCGAGACACGTCTCCGGTCAATAACCAATAGCGGAACCTGGATGCTCATATTGGCTCCTACATATTCTACGAAGATCTTTATCGGTCAGACCGCATAACAACATACGTTGTTTCCTTTGTCATCGGTATGTTACTTGCCCGAGATTCGATCGTCGGTATCCAATACCTAGTTCAATCTCGTTACCGGCAAGTCTCTTTACTCGTTCCGTAATACATCATCCCGCAACTAACTCATTAGTTGCAATGCTTGCAAGGCTTAAGTGATGTGCATTACCGAGAGGGCCCAGAGATACCTCTCCGACATTCGGAGTGACAAATCATAATCTCGAAATACGCCAACCCAACATGTACCTTTGATGACACCTGTAGAGCTCCTTTATAATCACCCAGTTATGTTGTGACGTTTGGTAGAACACAAAGTGTTCCTTCGGCAAATGGGAGTTGCATAATCTCATAGTCATAGGAACATGTATAAGTCATGAAGAAAGCAATAGCAACATACTAAACGATCGAGTGCTAAGCTAATGGAATGGGTCATGTCAATCAGATCATTCAACTAATGATGTGACCCCGTTAATCAAATGACAACTCTTTGTCAATGGTTTGGAAACATAACCAGCTTTGATTAACGAGCTAGTCAAGTAGAGGCATACTAGTGACACTCTGTTTGTCTATGTATTCACACATGTATTATGTTTCCGATTAATACAATTCTAGCATGAATAATAAACATTTATCATGATATAAGGAAATAAATAATAACTTTATTATTGCCTCTAGGGCATATTTCCTTCAGTCTCCCACTTGCACTAGAGTCAATAATCTAGATCACATCGCCATGTGATTTAACATCAATGGTTCACATCTTTATGTGATTGGTTCACATCTCCATGTGACTAACACCCAAAGGGTTTACTAGATTCAATAATCTAGTTCACATCGCTATGTGATTAAGACCCAAAAAGTGATCATGTTTTTCTTGTGAGAGAAGTTTAATCAACGGGTCTGCCACATTCAGATCCGCATGTATTTTGCAAATTTTTATGTCAACAATGCTCTGCATGGAGCTACTCTAGCTAATTGCTCCCACTTTCAATATGTATCCAGATTGAGACTTAGAGTCATCTGGATCAGTGTCAAAACTTGCATCGACATAACCTTTTACGACGAACCTTTTGTCACCTCCGTAATCGAGAAACATATCCTTATTCCAGTAAGGATAATTTTGACCGTTGTCCATTGATCTACTCCTAGATCACTATTGTACTCCCTCTCTTAACATAGTGTATGGTATACAATAGATCTGGTACACACCATGGCATACTTTAAAGAACCTATGACTAAGGCATAGGGAATGACTTTCATTCTCTTTCTATCTTCTGCCGTGGTCGGGCTTTGAGTCTTACTCAACTTCACACCTTGTAACATAGGCAAGAAACTTTTTCTTTGACTGTTCCATTTTGAACTACTTCAAAAACTTGTCAAGGTATGTACTCATTGAAAAAACTTATCAAGCGTCTTGATCTATCTCTATAGATCTTGATACTCAATATGTAAGCAGCTTCACCGAGGTCTTTCTTTGAAAAACTCCTTCAAACACTCCTTTATGCTTTGCAGAATAATTCTACATTATTTCCGATCGACAATATGTCATTCACATATACTTATCAGAAATGTTGTAGTGCTCCCACTCACTTTCTTGTAAATACAGGCTTCACCGCAAGTCTGTATAAAACTATATGCTTTGATCAACTTATTGAAGTGTATATTCCAACTCCGAGATGCTTGCACCAGTCCATAAATGGATCGCTGGAGCTTGCATATTTTGTTAGCACCTTTAGGATTGACAAAACCATCTTGTTGCATCACATACAACTCTTCCTTAATAAATCCATTAAGGAATGCAGTTTTGTTTATCCATTTTCTAGATTTCATAAAATGCGGCAATTGCTAACATGATTCGGACAGACTTAAGCATAGATACGAGTGAGAAACTCTCATCGTAGTCAACACCTTGAACTTGTCGAAAACCTTTTGCGACAATTCTAGCTTTGTAAATAGTAGCACTACTATCCGTGTCTGTCTTCCTCTTGAAGATCCATTTATTATCAATGGCTTGCCGATCCTCGGACAAGTCCACCAAAGTCCACACTTTGTTCTCATACATGGATCCTATCTCAGATTTCATGCCCTCAAGCCATTTATCGGAATCCGGGCTCATCATCGCTTCCTCATAGTTCATAGGTTCGTCATGGTCAAGTAACATGACCTCCAGGATAGGATTACCGTACCACTCTGGTGCGGATCTCACTCTGGTTTACCTACGAGATTCGGTAGTAACTTGATCTGAAGTTACATGATCATCATTATTAGCTTCCTCACTAATTGGTGTAGTAGTCACAGGAACAGATTTCTGTGATGAACTATTTTCCAATAAGGGAGAAGGTACAATTACCTTATCAAGTTTTCTACTTTCCTCCCACTCACTTCTTTCGAGAGAAACTCCTTCTCTAGAAAGGATCCATTCTTAGCAACGAATGTCTTGCCTTCAGATCTGTGATAGAAGGTGTACCCAACTGTCTCCTTTGGGTATCCTATGAAGACATATTTCTCCGATTTGAGTTTGAGCTTATCATGATGAAACTTTTTCTTATAGGCATTGCAACCCCAAACTTTAAGAAACGACAACTTTGGTTTCTTGCCAAACCATAGTTCATATTGTGTCATCTCAACGGACTTAGATGGTGCCCCTTTTTAATGTGAATGTAGCTGTCTCTAATGCATGATCCCAAAACGATATTGGTAAATCGGTAAGAAACATCATAGATTGTACTATATCCAATAAAGTACGGTTATGATGTTCGGACACACCATTATGTTGTGGTGTTCCAGGTGGCGTGAGTTGCGAAACTATTCCGCATTGTTTCAAATGTAGACCAAACTCGTAACTCAAATATTTGTCTCTGCGATCAAATCGTAGAAACCTTATTTTCTTGTCACGATGATTTTCCACTTCACTCAGAAATTCTTTGAACTTTTTAAATGTTTCAGACTTATGTTTCATCAAGTAGATATACCCATATCTGCTCAAATCATCTGTGAAGGTCAGAAAATAACGATACCCGCCGCGAGCCTTAACACTCATCGGATCGCATACATAAGTATGTATTATTTCCAATAAGTCAGTTGCTCGCTCCACTGTTCTGGAGAACGGAGTCTTAGTCATCTTGCCCATGAGGCATGGTTCGCAAGCATCAAGTGATTCATAATCAAGTGATTCCAAAAGCCCATCAGCATGGAGTTTCTTCATGCGCTTTACACCAATATGACCTAAACGGCAGTGCCACAGATAAGTTGCACTATCATTATTAACTTTGCATCTTTTGGTTTCAATATTATGAACATGTGTATCACTATGATCGAGATCCAACGAACCATTTTCATTGGGCGTGTAACCATATAAGGTTTTATTCATGTAAACAAAACAACAATTGTTCTCTAACTTAAATGAATAACCGTATTGCAATAAACATGATCAAATCATATTCATGCTCAACGCAAGCACCAAATAACACTTATTTAGGTTCAACACTAATCCCGAAAGTATAGGGAGTGTGTGATGATGATCATATCAATCTTGGAACCACTTCCAACACACATCATCACTTCACCCTTAACTAGTCTCTGTTTATTCTGCAACTCCCGTTTCGAGTTACTAATCTTAGCAACTGAACTAGTATCAAATACTTAGGGGTTGCTATAAACACTAGTAAAGTACACATCAATAACATGTATATCAAGTATACTTATGTTCACTTTGCCATCCTTCTTATCCGCCAATCACTTGGGGTAGTTTCGCTTCCAGTGACCAGTCCCTTTGCAGTAGAAGCACTTAGTCTCAGGCTTAGGACCAGACTTGGGCTTCTTCACTTGAGTAGCAACTTGCTTGCTGTTCTTCTTGAAGTTCCCCTTCTTCCCTCTGCCCTTTTCTTGAAACTAGTGATCTTGTCAACCATCAACACTTGATGTTTTTCTTGATTTCTACCTTCGTTGATTTCAGCATCACGAAGAGCTTGGGAGTTGTTTCCGTTATCCCTTGCATATTATAGTTCATCATGAAGTTCTACTAGCTTGGTGATGGTGACTAGAGAATTCTGTCAATCACTATCTTATCTGGAAGATTAACTCCCACTTGATTCAAGCGATTGTAGTACCCAGACAATCTGAGCACATGCTCACTAGTTGAGCGATTCTCCTCCATCTTTTAGCTATAGAACTTGTTGGAGACTTCATATCTCTCAACTCGGGTATTTGCTTGAAATATTAACTTCAACTCCTGGAACATCTCATATGGTTCATGACGTTCAAAACGTCTTTGAAGTCCCGATTCTAAGCCGTTAAGCATGGTGCACTAAACTATCAAGTAGTCATCATATTGAGCTAGTCAAACGTTCATAACGTCTGCATCTGCTCCTGCAATAGGTTTGTCACCTAGCGGTGCATCAAGGACATAATTCTTCTGTGCAGCAATGAGGATAAACCTCAGATCACGGATCCAACCCGCATCATTGCTACTAACATCTTTCAACACAATTTTCTCTAGGAACATATCAAAATAAACACAGGGAAGCAACAACGCGAGCTATTGATCTACAACATAATTTGCAAAATACTACCAGGACTAAGTTCATGATAAATTTAAGTTCAATTAATCATATTACTTAAGAACTCCCACTTAGATAGACATCCCTCTAATCCTCTAAGTGATCACGTGATCCAAATCAACTAAACCATGTCCGATCATCACGTGAGATGGAGCAGTTTCATTGGTGAACATCACTATGTTGATCATATCTACTATATGATTCACGCTCGACCTTTCGGTCTCCGTGTTCTGAGGCCATATCTGTATATGCTTGGCTCGTCAAGTATAACCTGAGTATTCCGCGTGTGCAACTGTTTTGCACCCGTTGTATTTGAATGTAGAGCCTATCACACCCGATCATCACGTGGCGTCTCAGCACGAAGAACTTTCGCAATGGTGCATACTCAGGGAGAACACTTCTTGATAATTTAGTGAGAGATCATCTTATAATGCTACCGTCAATCAAAGCAAGATAAGATGCATAAAAGATAAACATCACATGCAATCAATATAAGTGATATGATATGGCCATCATCATCTTGTGCTTGTGATCTCCATCTCTGAAGCACCGTCATGATCACCATCGTCACCGGCGCGACACCTTGATCTCCATCGTAGTATCGTTGTCGTCTCGCCAATCTTATGCTTCCACGACTATCGCTACCGCTAGTGATAAAGTAAAGCATTACAGCGCGATTGCATTGCATACAATAAAGCGACAACCATATGGCTCCTGCCAGTTGCCGATAACTCGGTTACAAAACATGATCATCTCATACAATAAAATTCAGCATCATGTCTTGACCATATCACATCACAACATGCCCTGCAAAAACAAGTTAGACATCGTCTACTTTGTTGTTGCAAGTTTTACGTGGCTGCTACGGGCTTAAGCAAGAACCAATCTTACCTACGCATCAAAACCACAACGATAGTTTGTCAAGTTGGTGCTGTTTTAACCTTCACAAGGACCGGGCGTAGCCACACTCGGTTCAACTAAAGTTGGAGAAACTGTCACCCGCAAGCCACCTATGTGCAAAGCACGTCGGGAGAACCGGTCTCGCGTAAGCGTACGCGTAATGTCGGTCCGGGCCGCTTCATCCAACAATACCGCCGAACCAAAGTATGACATGCTGGTAAGCAGTATGACTTATATCGCCCACAACTCACTTGTGTTCTACTCATGCATATAACATCAAACCATAAAACCTAGGCTCGGATGCCACTGTTGGGGAACGTAGTAATTTCAAAATTTTCCTACGCACACGCAAGATCATGGTGATGCATAGCAACGAGAGGGGAGAGTGTTGTCTACGTAACCTCATAGACCGAAGCAGAAGCGTTGACGCAACATAGAGGAAGTAGTCGTACGTCTTCCCGATCCGACTGATCCAAGCACCGAAACTACGGTGCCTCCGAGTTCTAGCACAAGTTCAGCTCGATGACGATCCCCGGGCTCCGATCCAGCAAAGCGTTGGGCAAGAGTTCCGTCAGCACGACGGCGTGGTGACGATCTTGATGTTCTACCGTCGCAGGGCTTCGCCTAAGCACCGCTACGATATGACCGAGGTGGAATATGGTGGAGGGGGGCACCGCACACGGCTAAGGAACAATCACGAAGATCAACTTGTGTGTCTATGGGGTGCCCCCTGCCCCCGTATATAAAGGAGTGGAGGAGGGGAGGGCCGGCCCTCTCTATGGCACGCTCTAGGGGAGTCCTACTCCCACCGGGAGTAGGATTCCCCCTTTCCTAGTCCAACTAGGAGTCCTTCCATGTAGTAGGAGTAGGAAACAAGGAAGGGGCGCAGCCCCTCCCCCTAGTCCAATTCGGACTAGGACTTGGGGGAGCGCGCGGCCTGCCCTAGGCAGCCCCTCTCTCTTTCCCGTATGGCCAAATAAGGCCCAATACTTCTCCCGGCGAATTCCCGTAACTCTCCGGTACTCCGAAAAATACTCGAATCACTCGGAACCTTTCCGATGTCCGAATATAGTCGTCCAATATATCGATTTTTACGTCTCGACCATTTCGAGACTCCTCGTCATGTCCCCGATCTCATCCGGGACTCCGAACTCCTTCGGTACATCAAAACTCATAAACTCATAATATAACTGTCATCGAAACCTTAAGCGTGCGGACCCTACGGGTTCAAGAACAATGTAGACATGATCGAGACATGTCTCCGGTCAATAACCAATAGCGGAACCTGGATGCTCATATTGGCTCCTACATATTCTATGAAGATCTTTATCGGTCAGACCGCATAACAACATACGTTGTTCCCTTTGTCATCGGTATGTTACTTGCCCGAGATTCGATCGTCGGTATCCAATACCTAGTTCAATCTCGTTACCGGGAAGTCTCTTCACTCGTACCATAATACATCATCCCGCAACTAACTCATTAGTTGCAATGCTTGCAAGGCTTAAGTGATGTGCATTACCGAGAGGGCCCAGAGATACCTCTCCGACATTCGGAGTGACAAATCCTAATCTTGAAATACGCCAACCCAACATGTACCTTTGGAGACACCTGTAGAGCTCCTTTATAATCATCGAGTTACGTTGTGACGTTTGGTAGCACACAAAGTGTTCCTCCGGCAAACGGGAGTTGCATAATCTCATAGTCATAGGAACATGTATAAGTCATGAAGAAAGCAATAGCAACATACTAAACGATCGGGTGCTAAGCTAATGGAATGTGTCATGTCAATCAGATCATTCAACTAATGATGTGATCCCGTTAATCAAATAACAACTCTTTGTCCATGGTTAGGAAACATAACCATCTTTGATTAACGAGCTAGTCAAGTAGAGGCATACTAGTGACACTCTGTTTGTCTATGTATTCACACATGTATTATATTTCCGGTTAATACAATTGTAGCATGAATAATAAATATTTATCATGATATAAGGAAATAAATAATAACTTTATTATTGCCTCTAGGGCATATTTCCTTCAGCTCAAACACCCAAGAGTAACAAAATCCACACAAGAAAGTATGGGGGAAGCAAATATCCTTTGGTGGAAGTGTAGATCTAGGTCTCCTCCTTCAATCCCTAGCAAATCAACAAGTTTGAGTGGCTAGAGAGAGAGATCGGGCAAGAGAGCTTGAAGGGTATTAATGGTGGAGCGAGAGAGGTCAAAGGTGGGAGAAGATCCCTTAAATAGTCACCCACATTTCCAACTGTGTTACTACGTTTTTTGTACTGCAGCAGTACAACCGGTCCTCGTCCCGGTACAACCGGGACTCACGGTGTAACTGCAGAACCCTACCAAGCGGTACAACCAGACAGGCGGGTGGTAGTACCGTCTAAGAAAAATAACCGGACTAACCGCCTGGCTACCGCACAACCACCGCATCAAAACAGGAGCTTGACCGGTACTTGGGCGGTGCCTGGCCGGAACAACCGCATGGCATTGAGCTCTTGGGCGGCTAAGTTCTGAGCGGAAGAACCGCTCGGACCACCGGTGGTACTGGTCATCGTGGAACGACCGGACCAACCGGGCCACTACCGCCCAAGAACCGCATCAAACCAGAAGCGAGAGCGGTACTTGAGCGGTGCATGGACGGAACCACCGCCCCAGCTGTTGCAGAGCATGGTGGCGGTACCACCGCCCGGAGGCAGCGATACAACCGCTCGAGCAAAGCTGGTGAGTGATAAGACCCAGCGGTACAACCGCTCCAGAGAGCGGTACAACCGCTGGGCAGAAACAGTGAGCAGGAAAGAGGGGAAGAGGCAAGGAAAACTCTCTCACACACACACACCTGAGGAAGGCAAAGAGAGGGTGAGAAAAGTGTACGTGAACTAATTCCCCCAGAGCTTCCTAATGAGGATTCCCTCTTGATAGTACGGGTACTCTACGACCAAAGAAAATAAAAATGTAGAGGACACGTCTTCGATCTTTTCCTTCGAGAGGCAATAGCAATCTGATGTAAGCCTACGCATCGAGAACCTGAAACATATAGCACACGATTAGACCACAAAGGGTTGTCATCATCCTCCAAAACATAAAGTAGGGAAATGCCCTTTCAGCCCCCCTGGAAACCCTCCGACGCCAACTCCAACTCTATATATTTGCTTTCGAGAGAAAAAAATAAGAAAGAAGAAATCATCGCGTTTTACGATACGGAGCCGCCGCCAAGCCCTAAAACCTCTCACGAGGGCTGACCTGGATTCCGTTCGGGGCTCTGGAGAGGGGGATTCGTCGCTGTCGTCATCATCAACCATCCTCCATCACCAATTTCATGATGTTCACCGCCGTGCGTGAGTAATTCCATCGTAGGCTTGCTGGACGGTGATGGGTTGGATGAGATTTATCATGTAATCGAGTTAGTTTTGTTAGGGTTTGATCCCTAGTATCCATTATGTTCTGAGATTGATGTTGCTATGACTTTGCTATGCTTAATGCTTGTCACTAGGGCCCGAGTGCCATGATTTCAGATCTGAACCTATTATATTTTCATGAATATATGTGAGTTCTTGATCCTATCTTGCAAGTCTATAGTCACCTACTATGTGTTATGATCCGGCAACCCCGAAGTGACAATAATCGGGACCACTCCCGGTGATGACCATAGTTTGAGGAGTTCATGTATTCACTATGTGCTAATGCTTTGTTCCGGTTCTCTATTAAAAGGAGGCCTTAATATCCCTTAGTTTCCAATAGGACCCCGCTGCCATGGGAGGGTAGGACAAAAGATGTCATGCAAGTTCTTTTCCATAAGCACGTATGACTATATACGGAATACATGCCTACATTACATTGATGAATTGGAGCTAGTTCTGTGTCACCCTATGTTATGACTGTTACATGATGAACCACATCCGGCATAATTATCCATCACGAATCCGGTGCCTACGAGTTTTCCATATACTGGTTTACACTTATTTACTTTCCTGCTGCTACTGTTACAATCACTAAAAAATACCAAAAATATTACTTTTGTTGTCTTTACTTTTGTTGCCGCTACCACCACTATCATATTACTTTGCTACGAAACACTTTGCTGCAGATACTAAGTTTCCAGGTATGGTTGAATTGACAACTCAGCTGCTAATACTTGAGAATATTCTTTGGCTCCCCTTGTGTCGAATCAATAAATTTGGGTTGAATACTCTACCCTTGAAAGCTATTGCGATCCCCTAGACTTGTGGGTTATCAAGGGCTGGTACCCAATCTCTGTCAGATCGGATCGAGGCCATGGCAGACGGCAGGGGTTCTCAGAGGGAGAAGGGGAAGGAGAAGGCGGAGGAACTATTAGCCCGTCTCACCTTGCAGGAGGAAGAAGAGGACGATTTTGTGTGGGAAGAGGAGCTCCCAGATATGATGGAACCGGCGAGGTGGCTAGCGATGGTGAGGGTTCATACAACAAAAAAATTCAGCCCTAACGCACTGTATGGTGATATGAGGGCAGCCTGGAATCCGGCCAAGATGGTAGTCTGGAGGAAGATCAAAGAGAACTTGTTTATGGTGCAGTTCGGCTGTCTTGCAGATTGGAAGAAAGCGATGATCGATGGTCCATGGCTGTTTAGGGATCAAGCAGTGATCTTGGAGGAGTATGATGGATTCAAAAACCCTGATTCGTTCAAGCTGGACAAGATTGAGGTGTGGGCTCAGATCCATCGCCTACTTGACAATTTTCTCATTGAGCCGGCAGTAAAGGGACTTGCGTCGCGAATTGGCGAGGTGAAGGAGGTGCAGCTGAAGTTGCTGGCAGGATTCTATGGCGAATTTGTGAGAGTTAGAGTCAAGATTGATGTTAATGCAAAAATCAAAAGATTTGTGATAGGGAAGAAAGGTGAAGAGAGAGTCAAGTATTAAGTAAAGTATGAAAAGCTGCCAATTTTCTGTTACAACTGTGGGGAGTTTGGGCATTGGTATGAGGAGTGCGGCGATGGAGTGCATGATGAAAAGGCTTTTGAGTGGGGGATTTCTTATATGCTGATAACGTGAGAACACGATCAGCAGGGAGAGGGGCTGCACAATCACAGAGAGGGAGAGGAGGTTTTTTGTGAAGGAAATATGCCCTAGAGGCAATAATAAAGTTATTATTTATTTCCTTATTTCATGATAAATGTTTATTATTCATGCTAGAATTGTATTAACCGGAAACATAATACATGTGTGAATACATAGACAAACAGAGTGTCACTAGTATGCCTCTACATGAATAGCTCGTTAATGAAAGATGGTTATGTTTCCTAACCATGGACAAAGAGTTGTTATTTGATTAAACGGGATCACATCATTAGATGAATGATCTGATTGACATGACCCATTCCATTAGCTTAGCACCCGATCGTTTAGTGTGTTGCTATTGCTTTATTCATGACTTATACATGTTCCTATGACTATGAGATTATGCAACCCCCGTTTTCCGGAGGAACACTTTGTGTGCTACCAAACGTCACAATGTAACTGGGTGATTATAAAGGAGCTCTACAGGTGTCTCCAAAGGTACATGTTGGGTTGGCGTATTTCGAGATTAGGATTTGTCACTCCGATTGTCGGAGAGGTATCTCTGGGCCCTCTCGGTAATGCACGTCACATAAGCCTTGCAAGCATTGCAACTAATGAGTTAGTTGCGGGATGATGTATTACAGAACAAGTAAAGAGACTTGCCGGTAATGAGATTGAACTAGGTATTGGATACCGACGATCGAATCTCGGGCAAGTAACATACCGATGACAAAGGGAACAACGTATGTTGTTATGCGGTCTGACCGATAAAGATCTTCGTAGAATATGTAGGAGCCAATATGGGCATCCAGGTCCCGCTATTGGTTATTGACCGGAGACGTGTCTCGGTCATGTCTACATTGTTCTCGAACCGTAGGGTCCGCACGCTTAACGTTACGATAACAGTTATTATGAGTTTATGCATTTTGATGTACCGAAGGTTGTTCGGAGTCCCGGATGTGATCACAGACATGACGAGGAGTCTCGAAATGGTCGAGACATAAAGATTGATATATTGGAAGCCTATGTTTGGATATCGGAAGTGTTCCGGGTGAAATCGGGATTTTACCGGAGTACCGGGAGGTTACCGGAACCCCCCGGGAACCATATGGGCCTTAGTGGGCTTTAGTGGAAAGGTGAAAGGGGCAGCCCAAGGTGGCTGCGTGCCTCCCCCCTTCCCCTAGTCCTATTAGGACTAGGAGAGGTGGCCGGCCCCCCTTCTCTCTCTCCCCACTTGAGGATTCCTATTCCAACTAGGATTGGGGGGGAGTCCTACTCCCGGTAGGAGTAGGACTCCTCCTGCGCCTCCATAGGGCTGGCCTCACCCCTCCCCCTTGGATCCTTTATATACTGAGGCAGGGGACACCCCATAGAGACACAAGTTGATCCACGTGATCATTCCTTAGCCGTGTGCGGTGCCCCCTGCCACCATATTCCACCTCGGTCATACCGTTGTAGTGCTTAGGCGAAGCCCTGCGTCGGTAGAACATCATCATCGTCACCACGCCGTTGTGCTGACAGAACTCATCCCCGAAGCTTTGCTGGATCGGAGCCCGGGGAGCGTCATCGAGCTGTACGTGTGCTAAGAACTCGGAGGTGCCGGAGTAACGGTGCTTGGATCGGTCGGATCGGGAAGACGTACGACTACTTCCTCTATGTTGTGTCAATGCTTCCGCAGTCGGTCCGCGTCGGTACGTAGACAACACTCTCCCCTCTTGTTGCTATGCATCACCATGATCTTGCATGTGCATAGGATTTTTTTTGAAATTACTGCGTTCCCCAACAGTGGCATCCGAGCCTGGTTTTATGGTTTGATGTTATTTGCACGAGTAGAACACAAGTGAGTTGTGGGCGATATAAGTCATACTACCTACCAGCATGTCATACTTTGGTTCAGCGGTATTGTTGGACGAGACGACCCGGACCAACATTACGCGTACGCTTACGCGAGACCGGTTCCCCCAACGTGCTTTGCACACAGGTGGCTTGCGGGCGACTGTCTCTCCAACTTTAGTTGAACCAAGTGTGGCTACGCCCGGTCCTTGCGAAGGTTAAAACGGAGTCTATTTGACAAACTATCATTGTGGTTTTGATGCGTAGGTGAGATTGGTTCTTGCTTAAGCCCGTAGCAGCCACGTAAAACTTGCAACAACAAAGTAGAGGACGTCTAACTTGTTTTTGCAGGGCATGTTGTGATGTGATATGGCTAAGACATGATGCTAAATTTTATTGTATGAGATGATCATGTTTTGTAACTGAGTTATCGGCAACTGGCAGGAGCCATATGGTTGTCGCTTTATTGTATGCAATGCAATCGCGATGTAATGCCTTACTTTATCAGTAAGCGGTAGCGATAGTCGTGGAAGCATAAGATTGGCGAGACGACAACGATGCTACGATGGAGATCAAGTAGTCGCGCCGGTGACGATGGTGATCATGACGGTGCTTTGGAGATGGAGATCACAAGCACAAGATGATGATGGCCATATCATATCACTTATATTGATTGCATGTGATGTTTATCTTTTTATGCATCTTATCTTGCTTTGATTGACGGTAGCATTATAAGATGATCTCTCACTAAATTATCAAGAAGTGTTCTCCCTGAGTATGCACCGTTGCCAAAGTTCGTCGTGCCCAGACACCACGTGATGATCGGGTGTGATAAGCTCTACGTCCATCTACAACGGGTGCAAGCCAGTTTTGCATGCGCAGAATACTCAGGTTAAACTTGACGAGCCTAGCATATGCAGATATGGCCTCGGAACACAGAGACCGAAAGGTCGAGCATGAATCATATAGTAGATATGATCAACATAACGATGTTCACCATTGAAAACTACTCCATCTCACGTGATGATCGGTTATGGTTTAGTTGATTTGGATCACGTGATCACTTAGAGGATTAGAGGGATGTCTATCTAAGTGGGAGTTCTTAAGTAATATGATTAAATTGAACTTAAATTTATCATGAACTTAGTCCTGGTAGTATTTTGCAAATTATGTTGTAGATCAATAGCACGCGTTGTTGCTTCCCTGTGTTTATTTTGATATGTTCCTAGAGAAAATTGTGTTGAAAGATGTTAGTAGCAATGATGCGGATTGGATCCGTGATCTGAGGTTTATCCTCATTGCTGCACAGAAGAATTATGTCCTTGATGCACCGCTAGGTGACAGACCTATTGCAGGAGCAGATGCAGACGTTATGAATGTTTGGCTAGCTCAATATGATGACTGCTTGGTAGTTTAAGTGCACCATGCTTAATGGCTTAGAATCGGGACTTCAAAGATGTTTTGAACGTCATGGACCATATGAGATGTTCCAGGAGTTGAAGTTAATATTTCAAGCAAATACCCGAGTTGAGAGATATGAAGTCTCCAACAAGTTCTATAGCTAAAAGATGGAGGAGAATCGCTCAACTAGTGAGCATGTGCTCAGATTGTCTGGGTACTACAATCGCTTGAATCAAGTGGGAGTTAATCTTCTAGATAAGATAGTGATTGACAGAATTTTCTAGTCACCATCACCAAGTTAGTAGAACTTCGTGATGAACTATAATATGCAAGGGATAACGGAAACAACTCCCAAGCTCTCCGTGATGCTGAAATCAACGAAGGTAGAAATCAAGAAAAACATCAAGTGTTGATGGTTAACAAGACCACTAGTTTCAAGAAAAGGGCAAAGGGAAGAAGGGGAACTTCAAGAAGAACGGCAAGCAAGTTGCTGCTCAAGTGAAGAAGCCCAAGTCTGATCCTAAAGCCTGAGACTAAGTGCTTCTACTGCAAAGGGACTGGTCAATGGAAGCGGAACTACCCCAAGTGATTGGCGGATAAGAAGGATGGCAAAGTGAACATAAGTATATTTGATATACATGTTATTGATGTGTACTTTACTAGTGTTTATAGCAACCCCTAAGTATTTGATACTAGTTCAGTTGCTAAGAGTAGTAACTCAAAACAGGAGTTGCAGAATAAACAGAGACTAGTTAAGGGTGAAGTGACGATGTGTGTTGGAAGTAGTTCGAAGATTGATATGATCATCATCGCACACTCCCCTATACTTTCGGGATTACTGTTGAACCTAAGTAAGTGTTATTTGGTTTTTGCGTTGAGCATGAATATGATTTGATCATGTTTATTGCAATACGGTTATTCATTAAAGTCAGAGAATAATTGTTGTTCTGTTTACATGAATAAAACCTTCAATGGTCATACACCCAATGAAACAAGTTCGTTGGATCTCGATCGTAGTGATACACATATTCATAATATTGAAGCCAAAAGATGCAAAGTTAATAATGATAGTGCAACTTATTTGTGGCACTACCGTTTAGGTCATATTGGTGTAAAGCGCATGATGAAACTCCATGCTGATGGGCTTTTGGAATCACTTGATTATGAATCACTTGATGCTTGCGAACCATGCCTTATGGGCAAGATGACTAAAATGCCGTTCTCCGGAACAATGAAGCAAGCAACAGATTTGTTGGAAATCATACATACTGATGTATGTGGTCCGATGAATATTAAGGCTTGCAGCAGGTATCATTATTTTCTGACCTTCACAGATGATTTGAGCAGATATGGGGATATCTACTTGATGAAACATAAGTCTGAAACATTTGAACAATTCAAAGAATTTCAGAGTGAAGTGGAAAATCATCGTAACAAGAAAATAAAAGTTTCTACGATATGATCGCAGAAGTAAAATATTTGAGTTACGAGTTTGGTCTTGAATTAAAACAATGTGGAATAGTTTCACAAACTCATGCCACTTGGAACACCACAACATAATGGTGTGTCCGAATGTCATAACCGTACTTTATTAGATATGGTGCGATCTATGATGTCTCTTACCGATCTACCACTATCGTTTTGGGGTTATGCATTAAAGACAGCTGCATTCACGTTAAATAGGGCACCATCTAAGTCCGTTGAGACGACACAAATCTGAACTGTGGTTTGGCAAGAAACCAAAGTTGTCGTTTCTTAAAGTTTGGGTTGCAATGCTTATATGAAAAAGTTTCAACTTGATAAGCCCAAACTCAAATCGGAGAAGTGCGTCTTCATAGGATACCCAAAAAGAAAAATGTTGGGTACACCTTCTATCACAGATCCGAATGCAAGCTATTCGTTGCTGGGAATGGATCCTTTCTAGAGAAGGAGTTTCTCTCGAAAGAAGTGAGTGGGAGGAAAGTAGAAAACTTGATAAGGTAATTGTACCTTCTCCCTTACTGGAAAGTAGTTCATCACAGAAATCTGTTCTTGTGACTACTACACCAATTAGTGAGGAAGCTAATGATGATGATCATGTAACTTCAGATCAAGTTACTACCGAATCTCGTAGGTAAACCAGAGTGAGATCCACACCAGAGTGGTAAGGTAATCCTATTTTGGAGGTCATGTTACTTGACCATGACGAACCTACGAACTATGAGGAAGTGATGATGAGCCCGGATTCCGATAAATGGCTTGAGGCCATGAAATCTGAGATATGATCCATGTATGAGAACAAAGTATGGACTTTGATGGATTTGCCCGATGATCGGCAAGCCATAAAAATAAATGGATCTTCAAGAGGAAGACGGACGCTGATAGTAGTGTTACTATCTACAAAGCTAGAATTGTCGCAAAAAGGTTTTCGACAAGTTCAAGGTGTTGACTACGATGAGAGTTTCTCACTCGTATCTATGCTAGAGTCTGTCCGAATCATGTTAGTAATTGCTGCATTTATGAAATCTGGCAAATGGATAAACAAAACGGCATCCCCTAATGGATTTATTAAAGAAGAGTTGTATATGATGCAACCAGAAGGTTTTGTCAATCCGAAAGGTGCTAACAAAATGTGCAAGCTCCAGCGATCCATTTATAGACTGGTGCAGGCATCTCGGAGTTGGAATATACGCTTTGATAAGTTGATCAAAGCATATAGTTTTATACAGACTTGCGGTGACGCCTGTATTTACAAGAAAGTGAGTGGGAGCACTACAACATTTCTGATAAGTATATGTGAATGGCATATTGTTGATCGGAAATAATGTAGAATTATTCTGCAAAGCATAAAGGAGTGTTTGAAAGGAGTTTTTCAAAGACTTCAGTGAAGCTACGTACATATTGAGCTTCAAAATCTATAGAAATAGATCAAGACGCTTGATAAGTTTTTTCAATGAGTACATACCTTGACAAGATTTTGAAGTAGTTCAAAATGGAGCAGTCAAAGAAAGAGTTCTTGCCTGTATTACAAGGTGTGAAGTTGAGTAAGACTCAAAGCCCGACCACGGCAGAAGATAGAAAGAGAATGAAAGTCATTCCCTATGCCTTGGCCATAGGTTCTATAAAGTATGTCATGCTGTGTACCAGATCTATTGTATACCCTGCACTGATTTGGCAAGGGAGTACAATAGTGATCTAGGAGTAGATCACTGGACAGCGGTCAAAAATTATCCTTACTGGAATAAGGATATGTTTCTCGATTACGGAGGTGACAAAAGGTTCGTCGTAAAGAGTTACGTCGATGCAAGTTTTGACACTGATCCAGATGACTCTAAGTCTCAATCTGGATACATATTGAAAGTGGGAGAAATTAGCTAGAGTAGCTCCATGCAGAGCATTGTTGACATAGAAATTTGCAAAATACATGCGGATCTGAATGTGGCAGACCCGTTGACTAAACTTCTCTCACAAGCAAAACATGATCACTTTTTGGCTCTTAATCACATAGCAATGTGAACTAGATTATTGAATCTAGTAAACCCTTTAGGTGTTAGTCACATGGAGATGTGAACCAATCACATAAAGATGTGAACTATTGATGTTAAATCACATGGCGATGTGATCTAGATTATTGACTCTAGTGCAAGTGGGAGACTGAAGGAAATATGCCCTAGAGGCAATAATAAAGTTATTATTTATTTCCTTATTTTATGATAAATGTTTATTATTCATGCTAGAATTGTATTAACCGGAAACATAATGTAACGCCCTCGATGCGGCTATATCTCCCACGTGTCGAAGCACGACTTAGAGACATAACCGCATTGAAAGCAATGTCGCAAGTGAGGTAATCTTCACACAACCCATGTAATACATAAGGGAAAGAGATACATAGTTGGCTTACAATCGCCACTTCACACAATTACATGAATAAAGCATTACATCATCCAGATACAATCAAGGTCCGACTACGGAACCAAAATAAAAGAAGAACCCCAAATGCGACAAAGGTCCCCGATCGACCCCAACTGGGCTCCACTACTGATCAACTAGAACGAAACAACACAAAGGGCAAGATCTTCATCGAGCTCCTCCTTGAGCTTGGTTGCGTCACCTGCACGGTAACATAGGCACCTGCAAACTGGTTTTGGAAGTATCTGTGAGCCACGGGGACTCAGCAATCTCGCACCCGCGAGATCAAGACTATTTAAGCTTATAGGAAGGATGGAGTAATGAGGTGGAGCTGCAGCAAGCGACTAGCATATATGGTGGCTAACAATCGCAAAAGAGAGCGAGAAGAGAGGGCAAAGCACGGTCGATGAAAGTATGATCAAGAAGTGATCCTATAGCAACCTACGTCAAGCATAACTCCAACACCGTGTTCACTTCCCGGACTCCGCCGGAAAGAGACCATCACGGTTACACACGCGGTTGATGTATTTTAATTAAGGTCAACTTCGGGTTTTCTACAACCGGACGTTAACAAATTCCCATCTGCCCATAACCGCGGGCACGGCTTTCGAAAGATAATACCCTGCAGGGGTGTCCCAACTTAGCCCATCACAAGCTCTCACGGTCAACGAAGGAATAGACCTCCACCCGAGACGTTCCGATCAGACTCGGTATCCCGGTACAACAAGACATTTCGACAGGGTAAAACTAAACCAGCAACACCGCCCGAATGTGCCGACAAATCCCGATAGGAGCTGCACATATCTCTTTCTCAGGGCACACTCAGATGAGCAATCCGTACAACTAAAACCAAACCTCGAGTTTCCCCGAGGGGGCGCTGCACAGGGCTCTAGTTCGGACCAACACTCAGAGGAGCACTGGCCCGGGGGGGGGTTAAATAAAGATGACCCTTGAGTCTGCAGAACCCAAGGGAAAGAAAGGCTAGGTGGCAAATGGTAAAACCAATGTTGGGCATTGCTGGAAGAGCTTTACTTAAGGCGAACTGTCAAGGGGTTCCCATTATAGCCCAACCGTGTAAGGAACGCAAAATCCGGGAACATAACACCGATATGACGGAAACTAGGGCGGCAAGAGTGGAACAAAACACCAGGCATAAGGCCGAGCCTTCCACCCTTTACCAAGTATATAGATGCATTAATTAATAAGATATATTGTGATATCCCAACAAGTAAACATGTTCCAACAAGGAACAACATCTCCATGTTCCAACAAGGAACAAACTTCAATCTTCACCTGCAACTAACAACGCTATAAGAGGGGCTGAGCAAAGCGGTAACATAGCCAATCAACGGTTTGCTAGGACATGGTGGGTTAGAGGTTTGACATGGCAATTTGGGAGGCTGACAAGCAAATGGTAGGCATCGTAGCATTGGCATGGCAAAAGAGCGAGCAAACTAGCATAGCAAAGATAGTAGTGATTTCGAGGGTATGATCATCTTGCCTGAAATCCCGCAAGGAAGAAGAACGAGTCCAAGAAGAAGACAAACGGTCGTAGACGAACGAATCCTCACAACTCCGGAACGAAACCGAAGCTAACGAGAGAAGCAACCCGGAAAGAAACAAACAACATAGTAAACAACACACATAAACATGGCATGATGCACAAACAAGTATGATGCATGTCCGGTTTAATGAGGCATGGCATGGCAAAGTGCAACAAACAATACTACAAGTTAAGTGGAGCTCAATATGCAACGAGGTGCATGTTGACGGAACACCACATCAATTATTTAGTTATCTCTCGTTTAAGCTACCCAACAATATTAACTGTTGTTAAACATGGCAAGAGGTGAAGCATAATATAAACTATACCATCTAAACAATTTAAATGGGGCCGGATATAAAAACAACAAATCCGGTAAATCCCCATATGCATTTAGCAATTTAATGCAACAACAAGTTTAAACATTTTAAATGTTGTTATCATGATGCGGATGACATATACAAGTTTTATGCAATTTTATGAAAATGTTGACATGAGCATGTTATGAAGCATTTGGTCACCATGGCGGAACAAAAAGGGTGCCACGGCGGCGAAACAAAAATGGTGCCACGGCAACATTCCGGTCCCGGTAACTCATGGAGATACCGGTGCAAAAGGAGGCGTGCGGATGTGCGGAACATGCTAGAGATGGTGGGGTGATCCCGGTTACCGGGTTCCCACGGTTCATCGGCATGACGAACGAGGAGGAACGTGCATGAAGCAAACGGGCACGGTGCAAACATAGGGTGCATCTCATACAACACATGCATTCGGTCCACGGACGGCGTCTCGGGTTATACCTTCGAAGCGAGCAATCAGGACGGTTCTCGTTCGGCGAAGGAAGTAGTTGTTCACGGCGACGGTAGAGGTACATATCGTAGTGGAAGTAGTCGTTCACGGGTCGTCGTGGGAAGTAGTCGTACACGACGTAGTGGAAGTCGTGGTACACGTTCGGAGAGGAACTTGACGCCCATGGGGTCGACGGTAGAGGTACTTGACGCATCATGTAGTCGAACTTGGCATATCCGAAGGGGTACTTGACGAAATCCACATCGAATGTAGTCGTGCACGTCGTAGTCGGACTTGACAAAAATCACACCGGCGGTAGTGATACACATCTCGTAGACATCCAGGGTCATCGTAGAGGTACCCTCGTCCACGAAACTAGCAGTGGAGCACACATGCCTCGGGTTTTGATCTTCAGGAGCAGCGGCGACTGCAGGTACATGGGGAGGCTACACCGGGGCCCAAGGCAAACAGGTGGGCAACGGCAACGAAGCACCAGAGATGGCAGCAGTGCCATCGGGGTGCGTAGGAGGTGGAGCTCGAGCAGAGGAGGCTCGGGGCGCGGCGGAGCTCCTGGTGGTCGCAGCGTGCAACAAGGAGATGCGGGAGGCAGCGGGGTCCAACGGGTCGATGGGGACGACGACAGAAGGTCACAGACACGAAGAAGAGGCGCGGCTGGACTGCAGCGGTAGCAGGGCGGCGAAGTACAAAGTGGTCGGCGTGGGCCTTGGCACGCAGCAGGGGAGGCGGCTCCTGCTCGGAGAGGAGGTTGAGGCAGGGGGCGCCGGAGTGGATCTCAGCCACGGGGAAGGTGGACGGCGGGCTTCGGAGCAAGGGGAGGCAGTGGTGCTGGCCATGGCGCCAGTGCACGGGGACGGCAGGGCGTGACGATGCTGCGGAGGAGGCGCTCGGGCGGTGATGGAGGGCACGAGCGAGGGAGAGATGGCGGCGGGGTCGCGCGCGAGGGAAGGAGCGGTCGAGCGAACGGTTCTGGCGGCGCGAACGGGAACGAGAGGAGAAAGCGCTGGGCTCTCCCTGTCGATGCGGTGTACGGACGGGGCGAGGGCGCGAGGGTATCGAGGGCTGCGCGTGGCGGCGCTCAGAGGGAGCGAGGGGAGGAAGGGAGGCGAGGGGATCGAGCGCTAGGCTCTCCCTGTCGATGCGGTGTGTGGCGGCGGGCAGGGACCGAGAGGGAGAGAGATGGATCAAGGGGATCGGGCAGAGCTGCGGCTAGGGTTAGAGCGGGGCGCCGGCTGGGCTGCGGATGGGCCTAAGAGGCCGGCTTAGGTAGTGGGATGCAGCTGGGCTGCTGGGTTTCTACTCTCACTACTAAAAGAAAAGAAAAGAAAAAAAACAGAGATTAAGAAAGAAAAGAAAGAGGGGTTAGGGGAAGAAGTTGGACACGCAGATAGTTTTCCCGAACTCACAAAAATGAGTTTGATCCAAGAAAAATAGGAAGACCAAGATTGCAAGATTTAAATTCAAACTCATTTGATTTAATTCAAATGATTTGAATAGGAAGTGAGGTTTGGGAAGGTCCAGAAATGTTCGGATTTTTGGTGGAGCTCCGGAAAATGATGAAATAATTATTGGCAAGGTTGGAGACCAAACTTGAAGCATAAAAGGAACGAAATTATTTGTAAGTGTGTTTTGGTGATTCCAAAATAGTGGAATATTTAATATAGCTCCCTAATATTGGAGGATATGTTATAAAGAGAAGTCACCATGTGAGTCCCTCGATTTAAATAGATCAAAAGATCTATGCAATTTATTTAGAAGAGTTTTAAAAATTAATGATATGATGGCATGATGACATGATGCAATGCAATGATGCAAGGATGAATGCAACAAATAAAACAAATCACACGACGAAACTCGGAATAGCTGGAAGTCTTCTGGAGCGTCGGTCTCGGGGCGTTACAACACTCCACCACTACAAGAGGATCTCGTCCCGAGATCTAGGATGGCACCGGAGAGAAATGGAAGAGGAAGAGAAGAGGTAAAACTAAGTTGCTTCTTTGACCAATGAGTGAAACCAAAGAACCTTGAGAGGTTGAGCAATTTAAAAGAAAGAGCACAACTGAGAAGAACGAGATTGCAAACAATCCGTTAGAAAAAAAAGGAACAAGGAACATTACGAGAACTTGAAGGTTGCAAAGACATGAATCAAGAGTTTAATGGACAAGATAGAATTCGAAACCACTCCGGTTAAAACAAGATGAGAGGGGAAGAATTCGGGCAGTACTCCGGTTGAACATGGAAGGAATAGAACATGAACTTGAGAAGATGGGATGTTACTTGATGAAATCAACAACACACTGCCTCCGGAACTATTGAAAGAATGGCACAATGGGTAAGAAGGATTTCAGACAGCTCTCCAGTTGAGGAAGGAGGGAAAACTTGATAAGATTAGAGAACTCGAATGAAAACACGACACTCCGGTTAAATGGATAAGCAAGAAAAGAACACGATCCTCACGAATCGAGATGGTGAGTGAAAAGAGCAACGTCACAATGCCTCCGAAAGAAATAATAGAAGATATATCATTGGAATAACAGAATGGAGAAGAAAATGCCAACTTCTGCCACAAATGAGTTTGGAAAGCATCCTTGCAAAGAAGAATTGAACGGAGTTGTTGGAAAATCAACAACGAAAAGCACAAGCTTGTAGTGGGCTTATGGAAAACATCTCAAAATTATGAGGTGACAACCGGCCACTAACGGAAACAATTGCTTGCTTGAGATCAACGAAGAGATGAAAACTTCTTCCACCAAGATGATAAAGAGATAACTTGGATCATTGGCAAGCACCACAAATAGCAACATTCCCAATGGAAGGCTTTTAGGTGAAATATGACACAAGATAACTCCAACAACGAGGTTGATGGATTTAAAAATAACTCATTCTTAACAACATGTGAATCATGGAACATGAACTCAAATTATCAAGAATGACATAATACCACCTCCAAAATATGGTAGAAAGAATTGCACTCCGGATTACCATATGAAGAAAGCTTGAGCTCCTTAGGAAAGAATCTCGATGAAAACTTTGAGAAGGGAATTAAATCCTTGATGAACCATCATGTAGAACCTCCATGAAGAACTCCGGTAAACAAAAGGAATGAAAAGAAAGAGAAATTGAAAACACAAGGTGAATCCTTGCAATGATTTAGATGGATCTCCGTGATAATTAGAGCTTGGAACTCCGGGAAAAAGAGAAGATGAAACAAATGAAACCGAGAATTTTAAGGGCCTCCGGAATAAAGAATTAATCACTTGGATGAACAAGAATAAGAATTATGTTATGCTTATCCTTCACCAATTAAATTGACGACAATCAACGGATTTGGCATACTACTTATTCTCGTAGAAAGGATTAAAAGAGATATAGCGTAAACTTGAGAAGGTCTTCAACGAACCACCGGTAGGATTGGAACAACAAATGAATTGATATGATAAGAAAGAAGAAAAAAATCTTGAACGAACCATCGTACGGATTGAAAATGAATTAAGGGAAGACAAAGAAACACCGGGAAGAATAGTGAAATGAACGAAGATACATGAGACAATCTAGATACATGAGAACGAAGAGAGCACGAGCCGATTAAAGATCACTTGAACAAGGCACCGGTAAGATCGGAGAATGATAACTGACGGCTGAGAATGAATAAACCTGAATTGATGGACTCCGGATGACAAACTGAGAAGACTCTTGAATATCTCCTGATGGTGAAAAAGATTCTCACAATCGAAAACAATTATGAGAGGATGGCAACAAGCTAGCACCATGAATCTTGAAGAGAATAGAGCAAGATTAAAGAGAAACTCTTCTTCGGTCTTCAAATGATGAGAATGACAACGAGAAACACCACCAAGAATTATTGAGGCACACCGGAAGAATCAAAAGCGAAGAGGTTGAGCCAACTATGAAAAGAATTTGAAAGATCTTGGAGAAAAGCATTTGACTAATGATAACTCATTCTTACGTCAAACTTGGAGAAGAATTTAGGATAGCTCTGGGAAAATAGAAGAGTCAGGTAAGATCCTGGGAAAAGACCTGTGGGTTAGGGCCCACTCAAAAGAACACCGTTGAAAAGATTTAAAAGAGATGTTGCACCGGTTGAATTAAATGACTTGAATGAGATACCAATCTCGAAAGAGCTTGAACGAATGCAGAGTGGAAACACGAATCTTCGAGATATCTTGAGCACTCCGGAACAATTTAATAGCGAGAGATGGATGATTAAGAGGTGCACCGGCATAAGAAAAGCATTGGAAAAAAAGAAAAGGAGTATGCTTAATACCAAAGCTTGAATTAAATCCACCGGAGAAGAAAAGAACGAGGAATGACGAACTTGAAGCTCCATTAGAATCTTCATGAGAATCACCGGATAAGAACATTGACGGAAAAGAATGGAGAAACTTCCCATCAATAAAATGGATACTTGAAGAAGAAATCTTAGTCCTTGAAGAAAAACAAAAGGGAGGGAGGGTGGGAAAAACAAAGGCAACTTGGAGACGGATGAAACAAACACCGTTGAGAAGAAGTGATAAATGATCTTGCAAATGTTGACGTGAACGGATCCACTTGAGGAGAGACACACCGGTTAAAAAAAAGGATTGACAAGACAGACTCGATGATCAAGAAGGATTAGTATTCACATAGGAATATGAGAACACCATTTGGAAAAGGTATGGAATCAACATTTGACTTCGAAGCAACTCGAATACCACAACTCAAAACAAAACAAAGGATTGGCTTGCAAAATAAGCCAGAACAAACATATGATAGAGATTTCGTCCGAAGTTTTCGTGGTGGGGCCTACACGGGCTCGATCGTACAGCACCATCATGTACAAGGCAGTGCACATGACATACGAAGCGTCCCCGAGTCGGCATAGCCAAGGACTCTTTAAGACACAACGAGACCACTGTAAAACGACCGTGAATAGGCGGACCACTAGACGTCGAACCCCAATTTCATATCATACATCCGTCGGAAAGATATCCTAAGAGCTACTTGAATTCCCACCTATGAAACTCCCGAAATTTTCAGGTTATGCAATCAGGTGTTGGGGATACAGGGGAAGCATAATATCTCACCCAAAACTAACAAATCCTACATCCAGCTGTATCCATCCTTCAACACATAACCAAGAAACCTTCGGAAATCGTCTACCTCAACCTTCGAAAAGCATCCGTTATACAAGTCATGGCAATACTCCCGTACTCACCTCAGTACTGGGTTATCGGGGTTATCTCACCAACAACTGCATAAAAGAGATTTTCGATGTCGGCGTACTAAACTCAGGTATTCCAGAACTGCAACGATAAAATTATGACGACAACACCTCAGAGCTCAACTCCCCGGGACACTTCCACTAAACCCCTGACAGGAGGCACCAAGACAATGTTCTCATCATAAAACCATCGGAACGATTCCAAGATACCCGCGTGATCCTAAAAATTTTTTAGTGAAATTTGAGAAGAGAAGAGTCAAAACTCTACGTCAGGATGCCTTACCAGAGCGATGAAGAGACTGGGGAGTAAAAAGAATTCCTAACTCTCCGATATATATAATCCTAAATGACTCAAAATATTTTTCTAGACACAACTCGGCCGCTAAAAACGATCAAGCAGTGGGGCTCCTAAGGTCGGGGAAGGCTCTGATTACCAACTTGTAACGCCCTCGATGCGGCTATATCTCCCACGTGTCGAAGCACGACTTAGAGGCATAACCGCATTGAAAGCAATGTCGCAAGTGAGGTAATCTTCACACAACCCATGTAATACATAAGGGAAAGAGATACATAGTTGGCTTACAATCGCCACTTCACACAATTACATGAATAAAGCATTACATCATCCAGATACAATCAAGGTCCGACTACGGAACCAAAATAAAAGAAGAACCCCAAATGCGACAAAGGTCCCCGATCGACCCCAACTGGGCTCCACTACTGATCAACTAGAACGAAACAACACAAAGGGCAAGATCTTCATCGAGCTCCTCCTTGAGCTTGGTTGCGTCATCTGCACGGTAACATAGGCACCTGCAAACTGGTTTTGGAAGTATCTGTGAGCCACGGGGACTCAGCAATCTCGCACCCGCGAGATCAAGACTATTTAAGCTTATAGGAAGGATGGAGTAATGAGGTGGAGCTGCAGCAAGCGACTAGCATATATGGTGGCTAACAATCGCAAAAGAGAGCGAGAAGAGAGGGCAAAGCACGGTCGATAAAAGTATGATCAAGAAGTGATCCTATAGCAACCTACGTCAAGCATAACTCCAACACCGTGTTCACTTCCCGGACTCCGCCGGAAAGAGACCATCACGGTTACACACACGGTTGATGTATTTTAATTAAGGTCAACTTCGGGTTTTCTACAACCGGACGTTAACAAATTCCCATCTGCCCATAACCGCGGGCACGGCTTTCGAAAGATAATACCCTGCAGGGGTGTCCCAACTTAGCCCATCACAAGCTCTCACGGTCAACGAAGGAATAGACCTCCACCCGAGACGTTCCGATCAGACTCGGTATCCCGGTACAACAAGACATTTCGACAGGGTAAAACTAAACCAGCAACACCGCCCGAATGTGCCGACAAATCCCGATAGGAGCTGCACATATCTCTTTCTCAGGGCACACTCAGATGAGCAATCCGTACAACTAAAACCAAACCTCGAGTTTCCCCGAGGGGGCGCTGCACAGGGCTCTAGTTCGGACCAACACTCAGAGGAGCACTGGCCCGGGGGGGGTTAAATAAAGATGACCCTTGAGTCTGCAGAACCCAAGGGAAAGGAAAGGCTAGGTGGCAAATGGTAAAACCAATGTTGGGCATTGCTGGAAGAGCTTTACTTAAGGCGAACTGTCAAGGGGTTCCCATTATAGCCCAACCGTGTAAGGAACGCAAAATCCGGGAACATAACACCGATATGACGGAAACTAGGGCGGCAAGAGTGGAACAAAACACCAGGCATAAGGCCGAGCCTTCCACCCTTTACCAAGTATATAGATGCATTAATTAAATAAGATATATTGTGATATCCCAACAAGTAAACATGTTCCAACAAGGAACAACATCTCCATGTTCCAACAAGGAACAAACTTCAATCTTCACCTGCAACTAACAACGCTATAAGAGGGGCTGAGCAAAGCGGTAACATAGCCAATCAACGGTTTGCTAGGACATGGTGGGTTAGAGGTTTGACATGGCAATTTGGGAGGCTGACAAGCAAATGGTAGGCATCGTAGCATTGGCATAGCAAAAGAGCGAGCAAACTAGCATAGCAAAGATAGTAGTGATTTCGAGGGTATGATCATCTTGCCTGAATCCCGCAAGGAAGAAGAACGAATCCAAGAAGAAGACAAACGGTCGTAGACGAACGAATCCTCACAACTCCGGAACGAAACCGAAGCTAACGAGAGAAGCAACCCGGAAAGAAACAAACAACATAGTAAACACACAAGCATAAACAGTCATGATGCACAAACAAGTATGATGCATGTCCGGTTTAATGAGGCATGGCATGGCAAAGTGCAACAAACAATACTACAAGTTAAGTGGAGCTCAATATGCAACGAGGTGCATGTTGACGGAACACCACATCAATTATTTAGTTATCTCTCGTTTAAGCTACCCAACAATATTAACTGTTGTTCAACATGGCAAGAGGTGAAGCATAATATAAACTATACCATCTAAACAATTTAAATGGGGCCGGATATAAAAACAACAAATCCGGTAAATCCCCATATGCATTTAGCAATTTAATGCAACAACAAGTTTAAACATTTTAAATGTTGTTATCATGATGCGGATGACATATACAAGTTTTATGCAATTTTATGAAAATGTTGACATGAGCATGTTATGAAGCATTTGGTCACCATGGCGGAACAAAAAGGGTGCCACGGCGGCGAAACAAAAATGGTGCCACGGCAACATTCCGGTCCCGGTAACTCATGGAGATACCGGTGCAAAAGGAGGCGTGCGGATGTGCGGAACATGCTAGAGATGGTGGGGTGATCCCGGTTACCAGGTTCCCACGGTTCATCGGCATGACGAACGAGGAGGAACGTGCATGAAGCAAACGGGCACGGTGCAAACATAGGGTGCATCTCATACAACACATGCATTCGGTCCACGGACGGCGTCTCGGGGTTATACCTTCGAAGCGAGCAATCGGGACGGTTCTCGTTCGGCGAAGGAAGTAGTTGTTCACGGCGACGGTAGAGGTACATATCGTAGTGGAAGTAGTCGTTCACGGGTCGTCGTGGGAAGTAGTCGTACACGACGTAGTGGAAGTCGTGGTACACGTTCGGAGAGGAACTTGACGCCCATGGGGTCGACGGTAGAGGTACTTGACGCATCATGTAGTCGAACTTGGCATATCCGAAGGGGTACTTGACGAAATCCACATCGAATGTAGTCGTGCACGTCGTAGTCGGACTTGACAAAAATCACACCGGCGGTAGTGATACACATCTCGTAGACATCCAGGGTCATCGTAGAGGTACTCGTCGTCCACGAAACTAGCAGTGGAGCACACATGCCTCGGGTTTTGATCTTCAGGAGCAGCGGCGACTGCAGGTACATGGGGAGGCTACACCGGGGCCCAAGGCAAATAGGCGGGCAACGGCAACGAAGCACCAGAGATGGCAGCAGTGCCATCGGGGTGCGTGGGAGGTGGAGCTCGAGCAGAGGAGGCTCGGGGCGCGGCGGAGCTCCTGGTGGTCGCAGCGTGCGACGAGGAGATGCGGGAGGCAGCGGGGTCCAACGGGTGGATGGGGACGACGACAGAAGGTCACAGACACGAAGAAGAGGCGCGGCTGGACTGCAGCGGTAGCAGGGCGGCGAAGTACGAAGTGGTCGGCGTGGGCCTTGGCGCGTAGCAGGGGAGGCGGCTCCTGCTCGGAGAGGAGGTTGAGGCAGGGGGCGCCGGAGTGGATCTCAGCCACGGGGAAGGTGGACGGCGGGCTTCGGAGCAAGGGGAGGCAGTGGTGCTGGCCATGGCGCCAGTGCACGGGGACGGCAGGGCGTGACGATGCTGCGGAGGAGGCGCTCGGGCGGTGATGGAGGGCACGAGCGAGGGAGAGATGGCGGCGGGGTCGCGGGCGAGGGAAGGAGCGGTCGAGCGAACGGTTCTGGCAGCGCGAACGGGAACGAGAGGAGAAAGCGCTGGGCTCTCCCTGTCGATGCGGTGTAGGGACGGGGCGAGGGCGCGAGGGGATCGAGGGCTGCGCGTGGCGGCGCTCAGAGGGAGCGAGGGGAGGAAGGGAGGCGAGGGGATCGAGCGCTGGGCTCTCCCTGTCGATGCGGTGTGTGGCGGCGGGCAGGGACCGAGAGGGAGAGAGATGGATCAAGGGGATCGGGCAGAGCTGCGGCTAGGGTTAGAGCGGGGCGTCGGCTGGGCTGCGGATGGGCCTAAGAGGCCGGCTTAGGTAGTGGGATGCAGCTGGGCTGCTGGGTTTCTACTCTCACTACTAAAAGAAAAGAAAAGAAAAAAAACAGAGATTAAGAAAGAAAAGAAAGAGGGGTTAGGGGAAGAAGTTGGACACGCAGATAGTTTTCCCGAACTCACAAAAATGAGTTTGATCCAAGAAAATAGGAAGACCAAGATTGCAAGATTTAAATTCAAACTCATTTGATTTAATTCAAATGATTTGAATAGGAAGTGAGGTTTGGGAAGGTCCAGAAATGTTCGGATTTTTGGTGGAGCTCCGGAAAATGATGAAATAAATATTGGCAAGGTTGGAGACCAAACTTGAAGCATAAAAGGAACGAAATTATTTGTAAGTGTGTTTTGGTGATTCCAAAATAGTGGAATATTTAATATAGCTCCCTAATATTGGAGGATATGTTATAAAGAGAAGTCACCATGTGAGTCCCTCGATTTAAATAGATCAAAAGATCTATGCAATCTATTTAGAAGAGTTTTAAAAATTAATGATATGATGGCATGATGACATGATGCAATGCACATGATGCAAGGATGAATGCAACAAATAAAACAAATCACACGACGAAACTCGGAATAGCTGGAAGTCTTCTGGAGCGTCGGTCTCGGGCGTTACACATAATACATGTGTGAATACATAGACAAACAGAGTGTCACTAGTATGCCTCTACATGACTAGCTCGTTAATCAAAGATGGTTATGTTTCCTAACCATGGACAAAGAGTTGTTATTTGATTAAATGGGATCACATCATTAGATGAATGATCTGATTGACATGACCCATTCCATTAGCTTAGCACCCGATCGTTTAGTGTGTTGCTATTGCTTTCTTCATGACTTATACATGTTCCTATGACTATGAGATTATGCAACTCCCGTTTGCCGGAGGAACACTTTGTGTGCTACCAAACGTCACAACGTAACTGGGTGATTATAAAGGAGCTCTACAGGTGTCTCCAAAGGTACATGTTGGGTTGGCGTATTTCGAGATTAGGATTTGTCACTCCGATTGTCGGAGAGGTACCTCTGGGCCCTCTCGGTAATGCACGTCACATAAGCCTTGCAAGCATTGCAACTAATGAGTTAGTTGCGGGATGATGTATTACAGAACGAGTAAAGAGACTTGCCGGTAACGAGATTGAACTAGGTATTGGATACCGACGATCGAATCTCGGGCAAGTAACATACCGATGACAAAGGGAACAACGTATGTTGTTATGCGGTCTGACCGATAAAGATCTTCGTAGAATATGTAGGAGCCAATATGGGCATCCAGGTCCCGCTATTGGTTATTGACCGGAGACATGTCTCGGTCATGTCTACATTGTTCTCGAACCGTAGGGTCCGCACGCTTAACGTTACGATAACAGTTATTATGAGTTTATGCATTTTGATGTACCGAAGGTTGTTCGGAGTCCCGGATGTGATCACGGACATGACGGGGAGTCTCGAAATGGTCGAGACATAAAGATTGATATATTGGAAGCCTACGTTTGGATATCGGAAGTGTTCCGGGTGAAATCGGGATTTTACCGGAGTACCGGGAGGTTACCGGAACCCCCCGGGAACCATATGGGCCTTAGTGGGCTTTAGTGGAAAGGTGAAAGGGGCAGCCCAAGGTGGCTGCGCGCCTCCCCCCTTCCCCTAGTCCTATTAGGACTAGGAGAGGTGGCCGGCCCCCCTTCTCTCTCTCCCCACTTGAGGATTCCTATTCCAACTAGGATTGGGGGGGGGGGAGTCCTAGTCCCGGTAGGAGTAGGACTCCTCCTGCGCCTCCATAGGGCTGGCCGCACCCCTCCCCCTTGGATCCTTTATATACTGAGGCAGGGGACACCCCATAGATACACAAGTTGATCCACGTGATCGTTCCTTAGCCGTGTGCGGTGCCCCCTACCACCATATTCCACCTCGGTCATACCATTGTAGTGCTTAGGCGAAGCCCTGCGTCGATAGAACATCATCATTTTCACCACGCCGTTGTGCTGACAGAACTCATCCCCGAAGCTTTGCTGGATCGGAGCCCGGGGAGCGTCATCGAGCTGTACGTGTGCTAAGAACTCGGAGGTGCCGGAGTAACGGTGCTTGGATCGGTCGGATCGGGAAGACGTACGACTACTTCCTCTACGTTGTGTCAACGCTTCCGCAGTCGGTCTGTGTCGGTACGTAGACAACACTCTCCCCTCTCGTTGCTATGCATCACCATGATCTTGCGTGTGCGTAGGAAATTTTTTGAAATTACTGCGTTCCCCAACATTTTGATGGGGGGTCGCGGGAGGGGAAGGGAGCAGTTTAACCTGGACCAAAGCTGGCGTTTCAACGTCCGTCCACCATAGACTCACGAAGCAGCTTCTGGCTCTGATCTGAGTTCACATGAAGGAGATGGAAGGAATATGCAAAGCAAAGTGCAGGTGGGGAACCAAGTAGCGGGCAGAGACAAAACTCCAGTAGATGGGAGCACTAACCTCACATCGTTTGTAATGGGGAGTACGGAGAGAAGTTCATCAATGGAGGAGGTGGATGGAATGGTAGGGGGATCGCTGAAGAGGTCCTCGGACTGATAACACTATGACTGGTTTGCAGATGCAGACTCACGAACCAGGGCGAGGATCTGGAGAAGGAGGGATGTCAAATGCGATGGTGGTGTTGGAGAAACCGCCGGGAGTTCCACCTTTGCCTCCGGTGTATGTTTCGCCGAGGAAAGAAGTGAAATGGCCGAAGAAAGGCGATGTGAAGGGAAGAAACCTGAACAACACGGAAGCGGGAGGTTGTGAAGCAGAAGAGCAAGTAATGAAGGAGGGAAAATGGAAACAAGGACGCATTTGCGGGCTCCCCCGAGGAGTGCCGCCGGCAACAATGAGTATCATATGTTGGAATTGTCGGGGTGCGGGCAAAGCCTCGACAATTCGTGAACTTCGCGAGATCGTGAAGAATTTTGCCCCTACCTTGCTTTGTATAGTAGAAAGTCAAATTGATAAAGTTTGGGCAGAAAGTTTTGCTACTTCTATTGGGTATGATAATGGCTATGCCATTAGTAGTGTAGGCAGAAAAGGAGGTATCGGTTTGTTTTGGAAAATGCAATAAATATTGGTATTACTGGCTATTCGGAATATCATATGGACTGTGAAGTGAGGGACCCGGGTTTTGATCCATGGAGACCGGCAGTGGTTTATGGTGAAGCTCAAATGCACTTAAGACACCAGACTTGGGAAGCAATGAAAAACATAGCTAGTTTGAGCACCCTCCCCTGGCTATGTATAGGAGATTTTAATGAAGTTTTACGTTCAGAAGAACATGAGGGGGTTGGATAAAGAAGCAATGCTCAGATACAAGGGTTCAGGGACATGATTGATACTTGCATGCTCATGGACATTGGGTATAAAGGGAGATTTTTGACTTTTGAAAAGAAGGTGACGGGGGGTTCTTATACGAGAGTAAGATTGGATCGGGCTCTTGGATCGGCAGAATGGAGCTCTCTCTTTCCTCTTGCATGTGTCAACCATTTAACCTCTACAACGTCGGATCATGGACCGATACCGTTGGAACTTAATGCGGGAATGGAACAATGCCAACCAAGGGAGAAATTTTTTCGCTATGAGGTTGCTTGGGAAACTCATAAGGATCTAAAGGGTACAATAGCTGCATCGTGGGCGGCTTCGTTGGAGGGGGACAGATTGGAGGATCTAAAGATGAAGTTGGTTGATTTGTCGAGTAACTTGAGGAGATGGGACAGAAGAACTTTTGGGTCAGTGCACCGTGAGATAAAAGATTTGAGGAAGAAACTTGCAGAACTCCGAGATGAGCCGGGTCGAACGGGTCCTACTCATGAAGAGAGGAAGGTGAATGAGAGGTTGGTTGAGTTGTAACATATAGAAGAGTTGTTGTGGAGGCAACGTTCAAGGATAGAATGGCTAATAGCGGGAGACAAAAACACCAAATTTTTTCATATGGGAGCAAGCATGAGAAGAAGGAAGAACATGATTAAGGCGTTGATGAATTCTTTAGGGGTTCAGGTGGATGATCCGGAGGAACTAAAAGAGTTGGTCACAATTTTTTATAAAAATCTGTACACATCCGAGGGGGTGAGGGACTTGGAGGCGGTTCTTGCTCATGTCCCGAGAAAGGTCACATCTGAGATGAATGATATTCTTTGTGCAGATTATAAGGAAGAAGAAGTCAAAGCTGCTCTGTTTCAGATGTTTCCTACAAAGTCACCGGGGCCGGATGGATTCCCTACTCGTTTTTACCAACGCCATTGTGATGTGTGTGGACCCGAGGTGACAAAGGCTGTTCTTCGGATAGTAAGAGGGGAGGAAGATGCAGAGTGTATCAACGATACTTTCCTGGTCCTCATCCCAAAGGTAATGAGCCCATCCTTGCTCAGTCAGTTCAGGCCTATTAGCTTATGCAACATACTGTATAAAATTGCTTCGAAGGTGATTGCAAATAGGTTGAAGCAAATTTTACCAGACATCATCTCAGAGGAACAATCTGCTTTCGTTCCTGGGAGACTTATATCTGATAATATAATTTCAGCATATGAATGCTTGCATTTTATGAAGGGCAGCAAGTCAAAGAAAAATAGTCATTGTGCTCTTAAGCTAGATATGATGAAAGCTTACGACATGCTCGAATGGGATTATCTCCAAGCAATGATGGAGCGGCTCGGTTTTGCCCAACAGTGGATAAAGGTGGTAATGAACATGATCAAATCAGTTTCCTTTTTGGTTTTGTTCAATGGTGAAAAGTTGGAGGAGTTTAAACCTAGCAGAGGTATTCGGCAGGGAGATCCTATCTCCCCTTATCTTTTCTTGATAGCAGCAGAGGGCCTTTCGTGCCTACTGAAATCAGTTCCTCAATCGTCAACATTTACAGGAGTCTAGGTGGCGCCGACAGCCCCGGTTGTCAACCACTTTCTCTTTGCTGATGATAGCATGTTGCTGTTTAAGGCGATGTAGAAGGGGCATAAGTAGTATCAAACCTGTTCGAGACTTATTGCAATGCATCGGGGCAAAAAGTTAATAATGAGAAGTCTTCAATCTTCTTTAGCAAGGGCTGTCCACAGGTGTTAAGGGATGGGATTAAAGACACTTTACAGGTTCATGATGAGCAGCTAAGTGACCGGTATTTAGGGATGCCAACGGAGGTGGGGCATGCTAAGAATGGCACCTTTAAATACCTAAGGGACAGGGTATGGGAGAAAATAAAGGGGTGGATGGAGAAGCTTCTATCTTATGCTGGCAAGGAGGTCTTAATCAAGGCAGTGGCCCAGGCTATACCCGTTTACTCTATGTCCTGTTTCAGGCTTCCCAAAGGCATTGCTGGAAGTATAACTTCTTTGATTAGACAGTTCTGGTGGGGAAGCAAGAGAGGGAAGAAGAAGCCCTGCTGGGTATCATGGGATGTGTGCACTAAACCTAAGTATTTGGGAGGACTTGGATTTCGAGATATGGACCTGTTTAACTTATCACTTCTGGCAAGACATGCATGGAGCATAATACAGTCTCCTACTACTTTGAGTGCAAGAATTTTGCAAGCTAAGTATTTTCCTTCTACTCCTTTCCTAGAGGCGGAGCTAGGAGGCAGGCCGTCGCAGATTTGGAGATCTATATTTGAGGGAAGAGAAGCACTAGAGCAGGGTCTGATTCGAAGAATTGGAACGGGAGAGGAAACAAGAATCTGGGATTAGAATTGGCTCCCCCGCTCCGGACTCATGAGACCTTTAGTGTGTCTGGTGGTTGATAGACCGAAGAGAGTTGATGAATTAATTGACCCTAGCTCGGCAAGGTGGATGGAAGAGAAGATACGCACGTTTTTCTAGCCTTTTGATGCCAATACAATCCTCAAGATACCGCTGTGTACGAGAAGAGTTGATGACTTTTGGGCATGGGGAGAAGATGACAAAGGAGTATTTTCTATATGGTCAGTGTACAAACTTTTGCTGAAATCGAAATTACAAGGGGAATAATTACTACAGCCGGCAGGAGGACACTCAAATGAGGCAACAGAGGAATCAGTTTGGACCTCTCTGTGGCACATCAAGGTTCCATCCAAAGTAAAAGTTTTCCTGTGGAGGCTTTGTCACGAAACAATCCCAACAACCGGGGTGTTGCATCATCGGAATATGGCGATGACGAGTGTGTGCGCCTTCTGTTTGGCGCAAGATGATTGGAAGCATGCACTGATAGATTGTGTAATGGCTACAAGTGTTTGGACTCTTTGCTCGGAGGAAACAGTGGAGATAATGCTTGACAACTTGTCCTTTGACGCAAAAAGCTAGGTTTTCACAATGCATGACTTGTTATCACATGAGGAATTCACTCGGATGGTTGTGACTCTTTGGGCTGTTTGGCGAGCGAGAAGGAGAGCTATTCACGAAGAGATTTTTGACAGCCCGTTCTCTACCAACTCTTTCATAATCCATTATCTGAGGGATCTGGAGCTACTTGAGAAAGGAGAGAGGGGGGCACAGAAGCAAGCCAGAAGCAGACCAAATGTGTGGCTGGCATCGTCGGATGAGCATGCAAAAAAGAACGTGGACGTGGCGGTGTCTATAGACGGAGATTGCGGTGCAGTGGGGGTGGTGTGCCGAGACCACATTGGCAGGTTCTTAGGAGCTTCAGCATTAAAAATCAAGTTCATCACTGATGCAAGTACGCTGGAAGCGATTGTTGTGAGGGAAGGGCAAGCCTTGGCGGAGGATCTTTACGAAAACAAAATTCAGATTGCATCGGATTGCAAGCGGGTGGTAGAAGATGTCCACAAAAGCTCGTCGTCTGAGTATGGAGCTATAGTGCATGAGATAATACATCGTGCTAATTCTTCTATGTCATGTAAAGTAGTTCATGAGTTTAGGAGCTCGAATTTCGAGGCTCACAATCTCGCTAAGTATGCTTTGTCTCTGGGTTTTGGCCGTCATGTGTGGTTGGTCCATCCTGGGGAGCTTGATTTTGTACCGTTAAACATTATGGAGAGTGAATAAAGCATGCGAGGTTGTCTAAAAAAACAGCCTCTCCATTTTTGCTAACACTGCTTTTGGATGTCTCCATTGAAAAGGCTTGAAACGGATTTGGTATTCCAAAATTTCAATTCGCATGTTTTGTCTGGACACTGAATTTGCAACCCGCAATGAAACCAATTTCAGGCTGAATTGACTCCCGCGCTAAGGCCAACTCTAAAGCACACCTCAAACGGACGTTCTTTTTGTCCGGATTTCGTCCGTTTGAAGATGGCAATGGGGCGGTATCCGGCCCTTTTCCTAGACGCGCTGGCCATGCGGCCAGCGTGCGGCCTCATCTTGACCGCATACATTTTTTTGGGTCGCATTTCTTATTATTTCATTAACGATTTTTGATACATTGAAGTACATTCACCAATTCTTGACTAGAATAGTTAGTCCAAAGAAAATAAGAATCACAAGTAGACATTTTTAAATATATCCAACTTTCATAACTTCTCCCATAGCTTGGATTAGTATCTTCTCGGTGTCTTAATTGTTGATTTGCGGATTCTTGATCTTACATACTTCTTTCTTCTTCGATTCTAAAGAGGTAGATGTTGCTTCGCATCTAATCTCATCTCTGGTCTTTATTCTAGCAACGAGTGCATGAACATCTATCAAATTTCGTTCTATCAATAGATCGATGTATTCTTCTTCGTGATACCAAAACTTGCATCCTTCATACACAAAAAATTGAGTATACAAGTAAAGAGCAATCAAAAATGCGTCGAATCCGGGAGCACAGCCGAAGCAAAACAAGCACATTACCCCATCGTTTTTGCACTTGACGAACACCCATCCGGAATGTTTCAGCGTTGTAGACACGCGACACATGACCTTTCGTGGGTAGTCATCGCACTTTATGAGCGGCGATGGTGCGCCGACGAGCCTTTGTGCCACCACCGAGCCCGGACGACAGTCGGGCGTGTCTTTGACGGTGAACCCTCGACGGGTTAGATTTGAGCGGCTAGAGGCGGAATCAATACCTGCATGCGGCCTTGGGGTGTTGCCGGGGCAGTGCGGTCTCGGAGAGGAGAGGATCGTCGACGTGGTGGTGAGCGGAGAGAAGAGAAGATGCGAGGTGGCGGTGGGCGAAGAGGAGATGGGTTTAGCCATGTTGTCTACCTGCTTAAATAGCCATGCAGGCATACGGACACCGCTTTAATGCGGCACAAAGACCGGAGTAGGCTTCTCGGTTGTTGCGTTCACATTGAAGCGACGTCGGCATCAACGCCGTGAAGTCACATCCACTATAGAGCGGCACACCGACATAAATGTGCATCGACAGCAGAGACGGAGCCAGGATTCAAACATAAGGGGGGCGGGCAAATTTTTTCCTCTAATGTAGAGACTCGTAAAGAAACATACAAAGACAATCTACATTTTTTTTTGTGAGGGAGACAGCCTAAATCTTCATCAAAACATGTGTCTTCTGTGATCAATTTCAATTTTTTCTCAAAATTTATCATAAAGAAAATGCAAAATCAACTCATGTGTTAATTAATCTAAATCTTTCAGTACATGATGGGATAAACAATGCAAAACCTTGTCCTATGGGTAAACCGGTAAAGGGATATATTCCCTAACTAATCTTTCATTCTTACTCCCTCCGTTCCGAATTACTTGTTTTGGATTTGTCTAGATACGGATGTATCTAGACTCATTTTGGTGCTAGATACCTTCGTATCTAGACAAATCTAAGACAAGTATTTCGGAACGGAGGGAGTATATAGTAACCACAGTTTGAATTGTGAGGTTCTAAAGGCATGGATTAATAGAATAACTAACGAGACTAACCTTAACCCCCTTTTCCTTGCTCGCCACTTCTCAATGTGGTCGCGGCCGGCCGGCCGTCCGCGCGTCCTTGCAAGGATGGCCCTCGGCTCTCATCAGCACATACACGCCCTCTTGCGCGCAAGGATCGTCGGCTCAGGCTCAGATTGAAACGCCGCTGGTCAAGAACTTTTTTTTAGGGTTGGCGCTCGTCAAGAACTGCCCTAGACGACTATCATCGATAGGCATCGCACGCAAGAAAAACAAATGATCCTGATCTGATCTTGTCCCTTTTGTTGGGCTACTGCTGCAGGCGTGCTAAA